>NW_027507313.1:0-52696 GCF_052324685.1 Brachyhypopomus gauderio | reverse complement strand
TCATTTGACCTCGGAAGCTAAGCTCGTTTGGGCCTGGTTAGTACTTGGATGGGAGACCACCTGGGAATACCAGGTGCTGTAAGCCTATTAGATTTAATTATCAAGCTAAATAGGTTTGGGCCAGGTTAATACTTGTATGGGAGACAGCTTGGGAATACCAGGTGCTGTGTGACTTTTATAGTTGAGTTGCTGTTTACATTCAATTAGCAAGCTTAAATGTGTTCTGCAAAAAAACTAGCAATTTCTGTTGTTCAGGTTTTGCTCTTGTTATAATTAGATCATCTTTGCATTGTTTTATGGCTTACGGCCACACCAGCCTGAAAACGCCCGATTTCATTTGACCTAGGAAGCTAAATAGGTTTAGGCCAGGTTAATACTTGTATGGGAGACAGCTTGGGAATACCAGGTGCTGTGTGACTTTTATAGTTGAGTTGCTATTTACATTCAATTAGCAAGCTTAAAGGTGTTCTGCAAAAAAAACTAGCAATGTCTGTTGTTCAGGTTTTGCTCTCATTATAAATAGGTCATCTTTGCATTGTTTTACGGCTTACGGCCACACCAGCCTGAAAACGCCCGATCTCATTTGACCTCGGAAGCTAAGCTCGTTTGGGCCTGGTTAGTACTTGGATGGGAGACCACCTGGGAATACCAGGTACTGTAAGCCTATTAGATTTAATTATCAAGCTTAAATGTGTTCTGCAAAAATCTAGCAATTTCTGTTGTTCAGGTTTTGCTCTTGTTATAATTAGATAATCTTTGCATTGTTTTATGGCTTACGGCCACACCAGCCTGAAAACGCCCGATCCTATTTGACCTAGGAAGCTAAATAGGTTTAGGCCAGGTTAATACTTGTATGGGAGACAGCTTGGGAATACCAGGTGCTGTGTGACTTTTATAGTTGAGTTGCTATTTACATTCAATTAGCAAGCTTAAAGGTGTTCTGCAAAAAAAACTAGCAATGTCTGTTGTTCAGGTTTTGCTCTCATTATAAATAGGTCATCTTTGCATTGTTTTATGGCTTACGGCCACACCAGCCTGAAAACGCCCGATCTCATTTGACCTCGGAAGCTAAGCTTGTTTGGGCCTGGTTAGTACTTGGATGGGAGACCACCTGGGAATACCAGGTGCTGTAAGCCTATTAGATTTAATTATCAAGCTAAATAGGTTTGGGCCAGGTTAATACTTGTATGGGAGACAGCTTGGGAATACCAGGTGCTGTGTGACTTTTATAGTTGAGTTGCTGTTTACATTCAATTAGCAAGCTTAAATGTGTTCTGCAAAAAAACTAGCAATTTCTGTTGTTCAGGTTTTGCTCTTGTTATAATTAGATAATCTTTGCATTGTTTTATGGCTTACGGCCACACCAGCCTGAAAACGCCCGATTTCATTTGACCTAGGAAGCTAAATAGGTTTAGGCCAGGTTAATACTTGTATGGGAGACAGCTTGGGAATACCAGGTGCTGTGTGACTTTTATAGTTGAGTTGCTATTTACATTCAATTAGCAAGCTTAAAGGTGTTCTGCAAAAAAAACTAGCAATGTCTGTTGTTCAGGTTTTGCTCTCATTATAAATAGGTCATCTTTGCATTGTTTTACGGCTTACGGCCACACCAGCCTGAAAACGCCCGATCTCATTTGACCTCGGAAGCTAAGCTCGTTTGGGCCTGGTTAGTACTTGGATGGGAGACCACCTGGGAATACCAGGTGCTGTAAGCCTATTAGATTTAATTATCAAGCTAAATAGGTTTGGGCCAGGTTAATACTTGTATGGGAGACAGCTTGGGAATACCAGGTGCTGTGTGACTTTTATAGTTGAGTTGCTGTTTACATTCAATTAGCAAGCTTAAATGTGTTCTGCAAAAAAACTAGCAATTTCTGTTGTTCAGGTTTTGCTCTTGTTATAATTAGATAATCTTTGCATTGTTTTATGGCTTGCGGCCACACCAGCCTGAAAACGCCCGATCTCATTTGACCTCGGAAGCTAAATAGGTTTTGGCCAGGTTAATACTTGTATGGGGGACAGCTTGGGAATACCAGGTGCTGTGTGACTTTTATAGTTGAGTTGCTGTTTACATTCAATTAGCAAGCTTAAATGTGTTCTGCAAAAAAACTAGCAATTTCTGTTGTTCAGGTTTTGCTCTTGTTATAATTAGATAATCTTTGCATTGTTTTATGGCTTACGGCCACACCAGCCTGAAAACGCCCGATTTCATTTGACCTAGGAAGCTAAATAGGTTTAGGCCAGGTTAATACTTGTATGGGAGACAGCTTGGGAATACCAGGTGCTGTGTGACTTTTATAGTTGAGTTGCTATTTACATTCAATTAGCAAGCTTAAAGGTGTTCTGCAAAAAAAACTAGCAATGTCTGTTGTTCAGGTTTTGCTCTCATTATAAATAGGTCATCTTTGCATTGTTTTACGGCTTACGGCCACACCAGCCTGAAAACGCCCGATCTCATTTGACCTCGGAAGCTAAGCTCGTTTGGGCCTGGTTAGTACTTGGATGGGAGACCACCTGGGAATACCAGGTGCTGTAAGCCTATTAGATTTAATTATCAAGCTAAATAGGTTTGGGCCAGGTTAATACTTGTATGGGAGACAGCTTGGGAATACCAGGTGCTGTGTGACTTTTATAGTTGAGTTGCTGTTTACATTCAATTAGCAAGCTTAAATGTGTTCTGCAAAAAAACTAGCAATTTCTGTTGTTCAGGTTTTGCTCTTGTTATAATTAGATCATCTTTGCATTGTTTTATGGCTTACGGCCACACCAGCCTGAAAACGCCCGATTTCATTTGACCTAGGAAGCTAAATAGGTTTAGGCCAGGTTAATACTTGTATGGGAGACAGCTTGGGAATACCAGGTGCTGTGTGACTTTTATAGTTGAGTTGCTATTTACATTCAATTAGCAAGCTTAAAGGTGTTCTGCAAAAAAAACTAGCAATGTCTGTTGTTCAGGTTTTGCTCTCATTATAAATAGGTCATCTTTGCATTGTTTTACGGCTTACGGCCACACCAGCCTGAAAACGCCCGATCTCATTTGACCTCGGAAGCTAAGCTCGTTTGGGCCTGGTTAGTACTTGGATGGGAGACCACCTGGGAATACCAGGTGCTGTAAGCCTATTAGATTTAATTATCAAGCTAAATAGGTTTGGGCCAGGTTAATACTTGTATGGGAGACAGCTTGGGAATACCAGGTGCTGTGTGACTTTTATAGTTGAGTTGCTGTTTACATTCAATTAGCAAGCTTAAATGTGTTCTGCAAAAAAACTAGCAATTTCTGTTGTTCAGGTTTTGCTCTTGTTATAATTAGATAATCTTTGCATTGTTTTATGGCTTGCGGCCACACCAGCCTGAAAACGCCCGATCTCATTTGACCTCGGAAGCTAAATAGGTTTTGGCCAGGTTAATACTTGTATGGGGGACAGCTTGGGAATACCAGGTGCTGTGTGACTTTTATAGTTGAGTTGCTGTTTACATTCAATTAGCAAGCTTAAATGTGTTCTGCAAAAAAACTAGCAATTTCTGTTGTTCAGGTTTTGCTCTTGTTATAATTAGATAATCTTTGCATTGTTTTATGGCTTACGGCCACACCAGCCTGAAAACGCCCGATTTCATTTGACCTAGGAAGCTAAATAGGTTTAGGCCAGGTTAATACTTGTATGGGAGACAGCTTGGGAATACCAGGTGCTGTGTGACTTTTATAGTTGAGTTGCTGTTTACATTCAATTAGCAAGCTTAAATGTGTTCTGCAAAAAAACTAGCAATTTCTGTTGTTCAGGTTTTGCTCTTGTTATAATTAGATAATCTTTGCATTGTTTTATGGCTTACGGCCACACCAGCCTGAAAACGCCCGATTTCATTTGACCTAGGAAGCTAAATAGGTTTAGGCCAGGTTAATACTTGTATGGGAGACAGCTTGGGAATACCAGGTGCTGTGTGACTTTTATAGTTGAGTTGCTATTTACATTCAATTAGCAAGCTTAAAGGTGTTCTGCAAAAAAAACTAGCAATGTCTGTTGTTCAGGTTTTGCTCTCATTATAAATAGGTCATCTTTGCATTGTTTTACGGCTTACGGCCACACCAGCCTGAAAACGCCCGATCTCATTTGACCTCGGAAGCTAAGCTCGTTTGGGCCTGGTTAGTACTTGGATGGGAGACCACCTGGGAATACCAGGTGCTGTAAGCCTATTAGATTTAATTATCAAGCTAAATAGGTTTGGGCCAGGTTAATACTTGTATGGGAGACAGCTTGGGAATACCAGGTGCTGTGTGACTTTTATAGTTGAGTTGCTGTTTACATTCAATTAGCAAGCTTAAATGTGTTCTGCAAAAAAACTAGCAATTTCTGTTGTTCAGGTTTTGCTCTTGTTATAATTAGATCATCTTTGCATTGTTTTATGGCTTACGGCCACACCAGCCTGAAAACGCCCGATTTCATTTGACCTAGGAAGCTAAATAGGTTTAGGCCAGGTTAATACTTGTATGGGAGACAGCTTGGGAATACCAGGTGCTGTGTGACTTTTATAGTTGAGTTGCTATTTACATTCAATTAGCAAGCTTAAAGGTGTTCTGCAAAAAAAACTAGCAATGTCTGTTGTTCAGGTTTTGCTCTCATTATAAATAGGTCATCTTTGCATTGTTTTACGGCTTACGGCCACACCAGCCTGAAAACGCCCGATCTCATTTGACCTCGGAAGCTAAGCTCGTTTGGGCCTGGTTAGTACTTGGATGGGAGACCACCTGGGAATACCAGGTACTGTAAGCCTATTAGATTTAATTATCAAGCTTAAATGTGTTCTGCAAAAATCTAGCAATTTCTGTTGTTCAGGTTTTGCTCTTGTTATAATTAGATAATCTTTGCATTGTTTTATGGCTTACGGCCACACCAGCCTGAAAACGCCCGATCCTATTTGACCTAGGAAGCTAAATAGGTTTAGGCCAGGTTAATACTTGTATGGGAGACAGCTTGGGAATACCAGGTGCTGTGTGACTTTTATAGTTGAGTTGCTATTTACATTCAATTAGCAAGCTTAAAGGTGTTCTGCAAAAAAAACTAGCAATGTCTGTTGTTCAGGTTTTGCTCTCATTATAAATAGGTCATCTTTGCATTGTTTTATGGCTTACGGCCACACCAGCCTGAAAACGCCCGATCTCATTTGACCTCGGAAGCTAAGCTTGTTTGGGCCTGGTTAGTACTTGGATGGGAGACCACCTGGGAATACCAGGTGCTGTAAGCCTATTAGATTTAATTATCAAGCTAAATAGGTTTGGGCCAGGTTAATACTTGTATGGGAGACAGCTTGGGAATACCAGGTGCTGTGTGACTTTTATAGTTGAGTTGCTGTTTACATTCAATTAGCAAGCTTAAATGTGTTCTGCAAAAAAACTAGCAATTTCTGTTGTTCAGGTTTTGCTCTTGTTATAATTAGATAATCTTTGCATTGTTTTATGGCTTACGGCCACACCAGCCTGAAAACGCCCGATTTCATTTGACCTAGGAAGCTAAATAGGTTTAGGCCAGGTTAATACTTGTATGGGAGACAGCTTGGGAATACCAGGTGCTGTGTGACTTTTATAGTTGAGTTGCTATTTACATTCAATTAGCAAGCTTAAAGGTGTTCTGCAAAAAAAACTAGCAATGTCTGTTGTTCAGGTTTTGCTCTCATTATAAATAGGTCATCTTTGCATTGTTTTACGGCTTACGGCCACACCAGCCTGAAAACGCCCGATCTCATTTGACCTCGGAAGCTAAGCTCGTTTGGGCCTGGTTAGTACTTGGATGGGAGACCACCTGGGAATACCAGGTGCTGTAAGCCTATTAGATTTAATTATCAAGCTAAATAGGTTTGGGCCAGGTTAATACTTGTATGGGAGACAGCTTGGGAATACCAGGTGCTGTGTGACTTTTATAGTTGAGTTGCTGTTTACATTCAATTAGCAAGCTTAAATGTGTTCTGCAAAAAAACTAGCAATTTCTGTTGTTCAGGTTTTGCTCTTGTTATAATTAGATAATCTTTGCATTGTTTTATGGCTTGCGGCCACACCAGCCTGAAAACGCCCGATCTCATTTGACCTCGGAAGCTAAATAGGTTTTGGCCAGGTTAATACTTGTATGGGGGACAGCTTGGGAATACCAGGTGCTGTGTGACTTTTATAGTTGAGTTGCTGTTTACATTCAATTAGCAAGCTTAAATGTGTTCTGCAAAAAAACTAGCAATTTCTGTTGTTCAGGTTTTGCTCTTGTTATAATTAGATAATCTTTGCATTGTTTTATGGCTTACGGCCACACCAGCCTGAAAACGCCCGATTTCATTTGACCTAGGAAGCTAAATAGGTTTAGGCCAGGTTAATACTTGTATGGGAGACAGCTTGGGAATACCAGGTGCTGTGTGACTTTTATAGTTGAGTTGCTATTTACATTCAATTAGCAAGCTTAAAGGTGTTCTGCAAAAAAAACTAGCAATGTCTGTTGTTCAGGTTTTGCTCTCATTATAAATAGGTCATCTTTGCATTGTTTTACGGCTTACGGCCACACCAGCCTGAAAACGCCCGATCTCATTTGACCTCGGAAGCTAAGCTCGTTTGGGCCTGGTTAGTACTTGGATGGGAGACCACCTGGGAATACCAGGTGCTGTAAGCCTATTAGATTTAATTATCAAGCTAAATAGGTTTGGGCCAGGTTAATACTTGTATGGGAGACAGCTTGGGAATACCAGGTGCTGTGTGACTTTTATAGTTGAGTTGCTGTTTACATTCAATTAGCAAGCTTAAATGTGTTCTGCAAAAAAACTAGCAATTTCTGTTGTTCAGGTTTTGCTCTTGTTATAATTAGATCATCTTTGCATTGTTTTATGGCTTACGGCCACACCAGCCTGAAAACGCCCGATTTCATTTGACCTAGGAAGCTAAATAGGTTTAGGCCAGGTTAATACTTGTATGGGAGACAGCTTGGGAATACCAGGTGCTGTGTGACTTTTATAGTTGAGTTGCTATTTACATTCAATTAGCAAGCTTAAAGGTGTTCTGCAAAAAAAACTAGCAATGTCTGTTGTTCAGGTTTTGCTCTCATTATAAATAGGTCATCTTTGCATTGTTTTACGGCTTACGGCCACACCAGCCTGAAAACGCCCGATCTCATTTGACCTCGGAAGCTAAGCTCGTTTGGGCCTGGTTAGTACTTGGATGGGAGACCACCTGGGAATACCAGGTACTGTAAGCCTATTAGATTTAATTATCAAGCTTAAATGTGTTCTGCAAAAATCTAGCAATTTCTGTTGTTCAGGTTTTGCTCTTGTTATAATTAGATAATCTTTGCATTGTTTTATGGCTTACGGCCACACCAGCCTGAAAACGCCCGATCCTATTTGACCTAGGAAGCTAAATAGGTTTAGGCCAGGTTAATACTTGTATGGGAGACAGCTTGGGAATACCAGGTGCTGTGTGACTTTTATAGTTGAGTTGCTATTTACATTCAATTAGCAAGCTTAAAGGTGTTCTGCAAAAAAAACTAGCAATGTCTGTTGTTCAGGTTTTGCTCTCATTATAAATAGGTCATCTTTGCATTGTTTTATGGCTTACGGCCACACCAGCCTGAAAACGCCCGATCTCATTTGACCTCGGAAGCTAAGCTTGTTTGGGCCTGGTTAGTACTTGGATGGGAGACCACCTGGGAATACCAGGTGCTGTAAGCCTATTAGATTTAATTATCAAGCTAAATAGGTTTGGGCCAGGTTAATACTTGTATGGGAGACAGCTTGGGAATACCAGGTGCTGTGTGACTTTTATAGTTGAGTTGCTGTTTACATTCAATTAGCAAGCTTAAATGTGTTCTGCAAAAAAACTAGCAATTTCTGTTGTTCAGGTTTTGCTCTTGTTATAATTAGATAATCTTTGCATTGTTTTATGGCTTACGGCCACACCAGCCTGAAAACGCCCGATTTCATTTGACCTAGGAAGCTAAATAGGTTTAGGCCAGGTTAATACTTGTATGGGAGACAGCTTGGGAATACCAGGTGCTGTGTGACTTTTATAGTTGAGTTGCTATTTACATTCAATTAGCAAGCTTAAAGGTGTTCTGCAAAAAAAACTAGCAATGTCTGTTGTTCAGGTTTTGCTCTCATTATAAATAGGTCATCTTTGCATTGTTTTACGGCTTACGGCCACACCAGCCTGAAAACGCCCGATCTCATTTGACCTCGGAAGCTAAGCTCGTTTGGGCCTGGTTAGTACTTGGATGGGAGACCACCTGGGAATACCAGGTACTGTAAGCCTATTAGATTTAATTATCAAGCTTAAATGTGTTCTGCAAAAATCTAGCAATTTCTGTTGTTCAGGTTTTGCTCTTGTTATAATTAGATAATCTTTGCATTGTTTTATGGCTTACGGCCACACCAGCCTGAAAACGCCCGATCCTATTTGACCTAGGAAGCTAAATAGGTTTAGGCCAGGTTAATACTTGTATGGGAGACAGCTTGGGAATACCAGGTGCTGTGTGACTTTTATAGTTGAGTTGCTATTTACATTCAATTAGCAAGCTTAAAGGTGTTCTGCAAAAAAAACTAGCAATGTCTGTTGTTCAGGTTTTGCTCTCATTATAAATAGGTCATCTTTGCATTGTTTTACGGCTTACGGCCACACCAGCCTGAAAACGCCCGATCTCATTTGACCTCGGAAGCTAAGCTCGTTTGGGCCTGGTTAGTACTTGGATGGGAGACCACCTGGGAATACCAGGTGCTGTAAGCCTATTAGATTTAATTATCAAGCTAAATAGGTTTGGGCCAGGTTAATACTTGTATGGGAGACAGCTTGGGAATGCCAGGTGCTGTGTGACTTTTATAGTTGAGTTGCTGTTTACATTCAATTAGCAAGCTTAAATGTGTTCTGCAAAAAAACTAGCAATTTCTGTTGTTCAGGTTTTGCTCTTGTTATAATTAGATAATCTTTGCATTGTTTTATGGCTTACGGCCACACCAGCCTGAAAACGCCCGATTTCATTTGACCTAGGAAGCTAAATAGGTTTAGGCCAGGTTAATACTTGTATGGGAGACAGCTTGGGAATACCAGGTGCTGTGTGACTTTTATAGTTGAGTTGCTATTTACATTCAATTAGCAAGCTTAAAGGTGTTCTGCAAAAAAAACTAGCAATGTCTGTTGTTCAGGTTTTGCTCTCATTATAAATAGGTCATCTTTGCATTGTTTTACGGCTTACGGCCACACCAGCCTGAAAACACCCGATCTCATTTGACCTCGGAAGCTAAGCTCGTTTGGGCCTGGTTAGTACTTGGATGGGAGACCACCTGGGAATACCAGGTGCTGTAAGCCTATTAGATTTAATTATCAAGCTAAATAGGTTTGGGCCAGGTTAATACTTGTATGGGAGACAGCTTGGGAATACCAGGTGCTGTGTGACTTTTATAGTTGAGTTGCTGTTTACATTCAATTAGCAAGCTTAAATGTGTTCTGCAAAAAAACTAGCAATTTCTGTTGTTCAGGTTTTGCTCTTGTTATAATTAGATAATCTTTGCATTGTTTTATGGCTTGCGGCCACACCAGCCTGAAAACGCCCGATCTCATTTGACCTCGGAAGCTAAATAGGTTTTGGCCAGGTTAATACTTGTATGGGGGACAGCTTGGGAATACCAGGTGCTGTGTGACTTTTATAGTTGAGTTGCTGTTTACATTCAATTAGCAAGCTTAAATGTGTTCTGCAAAAAAACTAGCAATTTCTGTTGTTCAGGTTTTGCTCTTGTTATAATTAGATAATCTTTGCATTGTTTTATGGCTTACGGCCACACCAGCCTGAAAACGCCCGATTTCATTTGACCTAGGAAGCTAAATAGGTTTAGGCCAGGTTAATACTTGTATGGGAGACAGCTTGGGAATACCAGGTGCTGTGTGACTTTTATAGTTGAGTTGCTGTTTACATTCAATTAGCAAGCTTAAATGTGTTCTGCAAAAAAACTAGCAATTTCTGTTGTTCAGGTTTTGCTCTTGTTATAATTAGATAATCTTTGCATTGTTTTATGGCTTGCGGCCACACCAGCCTGAAAACGCCCGATCTCATTTGACCTCGGAAGCTAAATAGGTTTTGGCCAGGTTAATACTTGTATGGGGGACAGCTTGGGAATACCAGGTGCTGTGTGACTTTTATAGTTGAGTTGCTGTTTACATTCAATTAGCAAGCTTAAATGTGTTCTGCAAAAAAACTAGCAATTTCTGTTGTTCAGGTTTTGCTCTTGTTATAATTAGATAATCTTTGCATTGTTTTATGGCTTACGGCCACACCAGCCTGAAAACGCCCGATTTCATTTGACCTAGGAAGCTAAATAGGTTTAGGCCAGGTTAATACTTGTATGGGAGACAGCTTGGGAATACCAGGTGCTGTGTGACTTTTATAGTTGAGTTGCTATTTACATTCAATTAGCAAGCTTAAAGGTGTTCTGCAAAAAAAACTAGCAATGTCTGTTGTTCAGGTTTTGCTCTCATTATAAATAGGTCATCTTTGCATTGTTTTACGGCTTACGGCCACACCAGCCTGAAAACGCCCGATCTCATTTGACCTCGGAAGCTAAGCTCGTTTGGGCCTGGTTAGTACTTGGATGGGAGACCACCTGGGAATACCAGGTGCTGTAAGCCTATTAGATTTAATTATCAAGCTAAATAGGTTTGGGCCAGGTTAATACTTGTATGGGAGACAGCTTGGGAATACCAGGTGCTGTGTGACTTTTATAGTTGAGTTGCTGTTTACATTCAATTAGCAAGCTTAAATGTGTTCTGCAAAAAAACTAGCAATTTCTGTTGTTCAGGTTTTGCTCTTGTTATAATTAGATCATCTTTGCATTGTTTTATGGCTTACGGCCACACCAGCCTGAAAACGCCCGATTTCATTTGACCTAGGAAGCTAAATAGGTTTAGGCCAGGTTAATACTTGTATGGGAGACAGCTTGGGAATACCAGGTGCTGTGTGACTTTTATAGTTGAGTTGCTATTTACATTCAATTAGCAAGCTTAAAGGTGTTCTGCAAAAAAAACTAGCAATGTCTGTTGTTCAGGTTTTGCTCTCATTATAAATAGGTCATCTTTGCATTGTTTTACGGCTTACGGCCACACCAGCCTGAAAACGCCCGATCTCATTTGACCTCGGAAGCTAAGCTCGTTTGGGCCTGGTTAGTACTTGGATGGGAGACCACCTGGGAATACCAGGTGCTGTAAGCCTATTAGATTTAATTATCAAGCTAAATAGGTTTGGGCCAGGTTAATACTTGTATGGGAGACAGCTTGGGAATACCAGGTGCTGTGTGACTTTTATAGTTGAGTTGCTGTTTACATTCAATTAGCAAGCTTAAATGTGTTCTGCAAAAAAACTAGCAATTTCTGTTGTTCAGGTTTTGCTCTTGTTATAATTAGATAATCTTTGCATTGTTTTATGGCTTGCGGCCACACCAGCCTGAAAACGCCCGATCTCATTTGACCTCGGAAGCTAAATAGGTTTTGGCCAGGTTAATACTTGTATGGGGGACAGCTTGGGAATACCAGGTGCTGTGTGACTTTTATAGTTGAGTTGCTGTTTACATTCAATTAGCAAGCTTAAATGTGTTCTGCAAAAAAACTAGCAATTTCTGTTGTTCAGGTTTTGCTCTTGTTATAATTAGATAATCTTTGCATTGTTTTATGGCTTACGGCCACACCAGCCTGAAAACGCCCGATTTCATTTGACCTAGGAAGCTAAATAGGTTTAGGCCAGGTTAATACTTGTATGGGAGACAGCTTGGGAATACCAGGTGCTGTGTGACTTTTATAGTTGAGTTGCTATTTACATTCAATTAGCAAGCTTAAAGGTGTTCTGCAAAAAAAACTAGCAATGTCTGTTGTTCAGGTTTTGCTCTCATTATAAATAGGTCATCTTTGCATTGTTTTACGGCTTACGGCCACACCAGCCTGAAAACGCCCGATCTCATTTGACCTCGGAAGCTAAGCTCGTTTGGGCCTGGTTAGTACTTGGATGGGAGACCACCTGGGAATACCAGGTGCTGTAAGCCTATTAGATTTAATTATCAAGCTAAATAGGTTTGGGCCAGGTTAATACTTGTATGGGAGACAGCTTGGGAATACCAGGTGCTGTGTGACTTTTATAGTTGAGTTGCTGTTTACATTCAATTAGCAAGCTTAAATGTGTTCTGCAAAAAAACTAGCAATTTCTGTTGTTCAGGTTTTGCTCTTGTTATAATTAGATCATCTTTGCATTGTTTTATGGCTTACGGCCACACCAGCCTGAAAACGCCCGATTTCATTTGACCTAGGAAGCTAAATAGGTTTAGGCCAGGTTAATACTTGTATGGGAGACAGCTTGGGAATACCAGGTGCTGTGTGACTTTTATAGTTGAGTTGCTATTTACATTCAATTAGCAAGCTTAAAGGTGTTCTGCAAAAAAAACTAGCAATGTCTGTTGTTCAGGTTTTGCTCTCATTATAAATAGGTCATCTTTGCATTGTTTTACGGCTTACGGCCACACCAGCCTGAAAACGCCCGATCTCATTTGACCTCGGAAGCTAAGCTCGTTTGGGCCTGGTTAGTACTTGGATGGGAGACCACCTGGGAATACCAGGTACTGTAAGCCTATTAGATTTAATTATCAAGCTTAAATGTGTTCTGCAAAAATCTAGCAATTTCTGTTGTTCAGGTTTTGCTCTTGTTATAATTAGATAATCTTTGCATTGTTTTATGGCTTACGGCCACACCAGCCTGAAAACGCCCGATCCTATTTGACCTAGGAAGCTAAATAGGTTTAGGCCAGGTTAATACTTGTATGGGAGACAGCTTGGGAATACCAGGTGCTGTGTGACTTTTATAGTTGAGTTGCTATTTACATTCAATTAGCAAGCTTAAAGGTGTTCTGCAAAAAAAACTAGCAATGTCTGTTGTTCAGGTTTTGCTCTCATTATAAATAGGTCATCTTTGCATTGTTTTATGGCTTACGGCCACACCAGCCTGAAAACGCCCGATCTCATTTGACCTCGGAAGCTAAGCTTGTTTGGGCCTGGTTAGTACTTGGATGGGAGACCACCTGGGAATACCAGGTGCTGTAAGCCTATTAGATTTAATTATCAAGCTAAATAGGTTTGGGCCAGGTTAATACTTGTATGGGAGACAGCTTGGGAATACCAGGTGCTGTGTGACTTTTATAGTTGAGTTGCTGTTTACATTCAATTAGCAAGCTTAAATGTGTTCTGCAAAAAAACTAGCAATTTCTGTTGTTCAGGTTTTGCTCTTGTTATAATTAGATAATCTTTGCATTGTTTTATGGCTTACGGCCACACCAGCCTGAAAACGCCCGATTTCATTTGACCTAGGAAGCTAAATAGGTTTAGGCCAGGTTAATACTTGTATGGGAGACAGCTTGGGAATACCAGGTGCTGTGTGACTTTTATAGTTGAGTTGCTATTTACATTCAATTAGCAAGCTTAAAGGTGTTCTGCAAAAAAAACTAGCAATGTCTGTTGTTCAGGTTTTGCTCTCATTATAAATAGGTCATCTTTGCATTGTTTTACGGCTTACGGCCACACCAGCCTGAAAACGCCCGATCTCATTTGACCTCGGAAGCTAAGCTCGTTTGGGCCTGGTTAGTACTTGGATGGGAGACCACCTGGGAATACCAGGTGCTGTAAGCCTATTAGATTTAATTATCAAGCTAAATAGGTTTGGGCCAGGTTAATACTTGTATGGGAGACAGCTTGGGAATACCAGGTGCTGTGTGACTTTTATAGTTGAGTTGCTGTTTACATTCAATTAGCAAGCTTAAATGTGTTCTGCAAAAAAACTAGCAATTTCTGTTGTTCAGGTTTTGCTCTTGTTATAATTAGATCATCTTTGCATTGTTTTATGGCTTACGGCCACACCAGCCTGAAAACGCCCGATTTCATTTGACCTAGGAAGCTAAATAGGTTTAGGCCAGGTTAATACTTGTATGGGAGACAGCTTGGGAATACCAGGTGCTGTGTGACTTTTATAGTTGAGTTGCTATTTACATTCAATTAGCAAGCTTAAAGGTGTTCTGCAAAAAAAACTAGCAATGTCTGTTGTTCAGGTTTTGCTCTCATTATAAATAGGTCATCTTTGCATTGTTTTACGGCTTACGGCCACACCAGCCTGAAAACGCCCGATCTCATTTGACCTCGGAAGCTAAGCTCGTTTGGGCCTGGTTAGTACTTGGATGGGAGACCACCTGGGAATACCAGGTGCTGTAAGCCTATTAGATTTAATTATCAAGCTAAATAGGTTTGGGCCAGGTTAATACTTGTATGGGAGACAGCTTGGGAATACCAGGTGCTGTGTGACTTTTATAGTTGAGTTGCTGTTTACATTCAATTAGCAAGCTTAAATGTGTTCTGCAAAAAAACTAGCAATTTCTGTTGTTCAGGTTTTGCTCTTGTTATAATTAGATAATCTTTGCATTGTTTTATGGCTTGCGGCCACACCAGCCTGAAAACGCCCGATCTCATTTGACCTCGGAAGCTAAATAGGTTTTGGCCAGGTTAATACTTGTATGGGGGACAGCTTGGGAATACCAGGTGCTGTGTGACTTTTATAGTTGAGTTGCTGTTTACATTCAATTAGCAAGCTTAAATGTGTTCTGCAAAAAAACTAGCAATTTCTGTTGTTCAGGTTTTGCTCTTGTTATAATTAGATAATCTTTGCATTGTTTTATGGCTTACGGCCACACCAGCCTGAAAACGCCCGATTTCATTTGACCTAGGAAGCTAAATAGGTTTAGGCCAGGTTAATACTTGTATGGGAGACAGCTTGGGAATACCAGGTGCTGTGTGACTTTTATAGTTGAGTTGCTGTTTACATTCAATTAGCAAGCTTAAATGTGTTCTGCAAAAAAACTAGCAATTTCTGTTGTTCAGGTTTTGCTCTTGTTATAATTAGATAATCTTTGCATTGTTTTATGGCTTACGGCCACACCAGCCTGAAAACGCCCGATTTCATTTGACCTAGGAAGCTAAATAGGTTTAGGCCAGGTTAATACTTGTATGGGAGACAGCTTGGGAATACCAGGTGCTGTGTGACTTTTATAGTTGAGTTGCTATTTACATTCAATTAGCAAGCTTAAAGGTGTTCTGCAAAAAAAACTAGCAATGTCTGTTGTTCAGGTTTTGCTCTCATTATAAATAGGTCATCTTTGCATTGTTTTACGGCTTACGGCCACACCAGCCTGAAAACGCCCGATCTCATTTGACCTCGGAAGCTAAGCTCGTTTGGGCCTGGTTAGTACTTGGATGGGAGACCACCTGGGAATACCAGGTGCTGTAAGCCTATTAGATTTAATTATCAAGCTAAATAGGTTTGGGCCAGGTTAATACTTGTATGGGAGACAGCTTGGGAATACCAGGTGCTGTGTGACTTTTATAGTTGAGTTGCTGTTTACATTCAATTAGCAAGCTTAAATGTGTTCTGCAAAAAAACTAGCAATTTCTGTTGTTCAGGTTTTGCTCTTGTTATAATTAGATCATCTTTGCATTGTTTTATGGCTTACGGCCACACCAGCCTGAAAACGCCCGATTTCATTTGACCTAGGAAGCTAAATAGGTTTAGGCCAGGTTAATACTTGTATGGGAGACAGCTTGGGAATACCAGGTGCTGTGTGACTTTTATAGTTGAGTTGCTATTTACATTCAATTAGCAAGCTTAAAGGTGTTCTGCAAAAAAAACTAGCAATGTCTGTTGTTCAGGTTTTGCTCTCATTATAAATAGGTCATCTTTGCATTGTTTTACGGCTTACGGCCACACCAGCCTGAAAACGCCCGATCTCATTTGACCTCGGAAGCTAAGCTCGTTTGGGCCTGGTTAGTACTTGGATGGGAGACCACCTGGGAATACCAGGTACTGTAAGCCTATTAGATTTAATTATCAAGCTTAAATGTGTTCTGCAAAAATCTAGCAATTTCTGTTGTTCAGGTTTTGCTCTTGTTATAATTAGATAATCTTTGCATTGTTTTATGGCTTACGGCCACACCAGCCTGAAAACGCCCGATCCTATTTGACCTAGGAAGCTAAATAGGTTTAGGCCAGGTTAATACTTGTATGGGAGACAGCTTGGGAATACCAGGTGCTGTGTGACTTTTATAGTTGAGTTGCTATTTACATTCAATTAGCAAGCTTAAAGGTGTTCTGCAAAAAAAACTAGCAATGTCTGTTGTTCAGGTTTTGCTCTCATTATAAATAGGTCATCTTTGCATTGTTTTATGGCTTACGGCCACACCAGCCTGAAAACGCCCGATCTCATTTGACCTCGGAAGCTAAGCTTGTTTGGGCCTGGTTAGTACTTGGATGGGAGACCACCTGGGAATACCAGGTGCTGTAAGCCTATTAGATTTAATTATCAAGCTAAATAGGTTTGGGCCAGGTTAATACTTGTATGGGAGACAGCTTGGGAATACCAGGTGCTGTGTGACTTTTATAGTTGAGTTGCTGTTTACATTCAATTAGCAAGCTTAAATGTGTTCTGCAAAAAAACTAGCAATTTCTGTTGTTCAGGTTTTGCTCTTGTTATAATTAGATAATCTTTGCATTGTTTTATGGCTTACGGCCACACCAGCCTGAAAACGCCCGATTTCATTTGACCTAGGAAGCTAAATAGGTTTAGGCCAGGTTAATACTTGTATGGGAGACAGCTTGGGAATACCAGGTGCTGTGTGACTTTTATAGTTGAGTTGCTATTTACATTCAATTAGCAAGCTTAAAGGTGTTCTGCAAAAAAAACTAGCAATGTCTGTTGTTCAGGTTTTGCTCTCATTATAAATAGGTCATCTTTGCATTGTTTTACGGCTTACGGCCACACCAGCCTGAAAACGCCCGATCTCATTTGACCTCGGAAGCTAAGCTCGTTTGGGCCTGGTTAGTACTTGGATGGGAGACCACCTGGGAATACCAGGTGCTGTAAGCCTATTAGATTTAATTATCAAGCTAAATAGGTTTGGGCCAGGTTAATACTTGTATGGGAGACAGCTTGGGAATACCAGGTGCTGTGTGACTTTTATAGTTGAGTTGCTGTTTACATTCAATTAGCAAGCTTAAATGTGTTCTGCAAAAAAACTAGCAATTTCTGTTGTTCAGGTTTTGCTCTTGTTATAATTAGATAATCTTTGCATTGTTTTATGGCTTGCGGCCACACCAGCCTGAAAACGCCCGATCTCATTTGACCTCGGAAGCTAAATAGGTTTTGGCCAGGTTAATACTTGTATGGGGGACAGCTTGGGAATACCAGGTGCTGTGTGACTTTTATAGTTGAGTTGCTGTTTACATTCAATTAGCAAGCTTAAATGTGTTCTGCAAAAAAACTAGCAATTTCTGTTGTTCAGGTTTTGCTCTTGTTATAATTAGATAATCTTTGCATTGTTTTATGGCTTACGGCCACACCAGCCTGAAAACGCCCGATTTCATTTGACCTAGGAAGCTAAATAGGTTTAGGCCAGGTTAATACTTGTATGGGAGACAGCTTGGGAATACCAGGTGCTGTGTGACTTTTATAGTTGAGTTGCTATTTACATTCAATTAGCAAGCTTAAAGGTGTTCTGCAAAAAAAACTAGCAATGTCTGTTGTTCAGGTTTTGCTCTCATTATAAATAGGTCATCTTTGCATTGTTTTACGGCTTACGGCCACACCAGCCTGAAAACGCCCGATCTCATTTGACCTCGGAAGCTAAGCTCGTTTGGGCCTGGTTAGTACTTGGATGGGAGACCACCTGGGAATACCAGGTGCTGTAAGCCTATTAGATTTAATTATCAAGCTAAATAGGTTTGGGCCAGGTTAATACTTGTATGGGAGACAGCTTGGGAATACCAGGTGCTGTGTGACTTTTATAGTTGAGTTGCTGTTTACATTCAATTAGCAAGCTTAAATGTGTTCTGCAAAAAAACTAGCAATTTCTGTTGTTCAGGTTTTGCTCTTGTTATAATTAGATCATCTTTGCATTGTTTTATGGCTTACGGCCACACCAGCCTGAAAACGCCCGATTTCATTTGACCTAGGAAGCTAAATAGGTTTAGGCCAGGTTAATACTTGTATGGGAGACAGCTTGGGAATACCAGGTGCTGTGTGACTTTTATAGTTGAGTTGCTATTTACATTCAATTAGCAAGCTTAAAGGTGTTCTGCAAAAAAAACTAGCAATGTCTGTTGTTCAGGTTTTGCTCTCATTATAAATAGGTCATCTTTGCATTGTTTTACGGCTTACGGCCACACCAGCCTGAAAACGCCCGATCTCATTTGACCTCGGAAGCTAAGCTCGTTTGGGCCTGGTTAGTACTTGGATGGGAGACCACCTGGGAATACCAGGTACTGTAAGCCTATTAGATTTAATTATCAAGCTTAAATGTGTTCTGCAAAAATCTAGCAATTTCTGTTGTTCAGGTTTTGCTCTTGTTATAATTAGATAATCTTTGCATTGTTTTATGGCTTACGGCCACACCAGCCTGAAAACGCCCGATCCTATTTGACCTAGGAAGCTAAATAGGTTTAGGCCAGGTTAATACTTGTATGGGAGACAGCTTGGGAATACCAGGTGCTGTGTGACTTTTATAGTTGAGTTGCTATTTACATTCAATTAGCAAGCTTAAAGGTGTTCTGCAAAAAAAACTAGCAATGTCTGTTGTTCAGGTTTTGCTCTCATTATAAATAGGTCATCTTTGCATTGTTTTATGGCTTACGGCCACACCAGCCTGAAAACGCCCGATCTCATTTGACCTCGGAAGCTAAGCTTGTTTGGGCCTGGTTAGTACTTGGATGGGAGACCACCTGGGAATACCAGGTGCTGTAAGCCTATTAGATTTAATTATCAAGCTAAATAGGTTTGGGCCAGGTTAATACTTGTATGGGAGACAGCTTGGGAATACCAGGTGCTGTGTGACTTTTATAGTTGAGTTGCTGTTTACATTCAATTAGCAAGCTTAAATGTGTTCTGCAAAAAAACTAGCAATTTCTGTTGTTCAGGTTTTGCTCTTGTTATAATTAGATAATCTTTGCATTGTTTTATGGCTTACGGCCACACCAGCCTGAAAACGCCCGATTTCATTTGACCTAGGAAGCTAAATAGGTTTAGGCCAGGTTAATACTTGTATGGGAGACAGCTTGGGAATACCAGGTGCTGTGTGACTTTTATAGTTGAGTTGCTATTTACATTCAATTAGCAAGCTTAAAGGTGTTCTGCAAAAAAAACTAGCAATGTCTGTTGTTCAGGTTTTGCTCTCATTATAAATAGGTCATCTTTGCATTGTTTTACGGCTTACGGCCACACCAGCCTGAAAACGCCCGATCTCATTTGACCTCGGAAGCTAAGCTCGTTTGGGCCTGGTTAGTACTTGGATGGGAGACCACCTGGGAATACCAGGTACTGTAAGCCTATTAGATTTAATTATCAAGCTTAAATGTGTTCTGCAAAAATCTAGCAATTTCTGTTGTTCAGGTTTTGCTCTTGTTATAATTAGATAATCTTTGCATTGTTTTATGGCTTACGGCCACACCAGCCTGAAAACGCCCGATCCTATTTGACCTAGGAAGCTAAATAGGTTTAGGCCAGGTTAATACTTGTATGGGAGACAGCTTGGGAATACCAGGTGCTGTGTGACTTTTATAGTTGAGTTGCTATTTACATTCAATTAGCAAGCTTAAAGGTGTTCTGCAAAAAAAACTAGCAATGTCTGTTGTTCAGGTTTTGCTCTCATTATAAATAGGTCATCTTTGCATTGTTTTACGGCTTACGGCCACACCAGCCTGAAAACGCCCGATCTCATTTGACCTCGGAAGCTAAGCTCGTTTGGGCCTGGTTAGTACTTGGATGGGAGACCACCTGGGAATACCAGGTGCTGTAAGCCTATTAGATTTAATTATCAAGCTAAATAGGTTTGGGCCAGGTTAATACTTGTATGGGAGACAGCTTGGGAATGCCAGGTGCTGTGTGACTTTTATAGTTGAGTTGCTGTTTACATTCAATTAGCAAGCTTAAATGTGTTCTGCAAAAAAACTAGCAATTTCTGTTGTTCAGGTTTTGCTCTTGTTATAATTAGATAATCTTTGCATTGTTTTATGGCTTACGGCCACACCAGCCTGAAAACGCCCGATTTCATTTGACCTAGGAAGCTAAATAGGTTTAGGCCAGGTTAATACTTGTATGGGAGACAGCTTGGGAATACCAGGTGCTGTGTGACTTTTATAGTTGAGTTGCTATTTACATTCAATTAGCAAGCTTAAAGGTGTTCTGCAAAAAAAACTAGCAATGTCTGTTGTTCAGGTTTTGCTCTCATTATAAATAGGTCATCTTTGCATTGTTTTACGGCTTACGGCCACACCAGCCTGAAAACACCCGATCTCATTTGACCTCGGAAGCTAAGCTCGTTTGGGCCTGGTTAGTACTTGGATGGGAGACCACCTGGGAATACCAGGTGCTGTAAGCCTATTAGATTTAATTATCAAGCTAAATAGGTTTGGGCCAGGTTAATACTTGTATGGGAGACAGCTTGGGAATACCAGGTGCTGTGTGACTTTTATAGTTGAGTTGCTGTTTACATTCAATTAGCAAGCTTAAATGTGTTCTGCAAAAAAACTAGCAATTTCTGTTGTTCAGGTTTTGCTCTTGTTATAATTAGATAATCTTTGCATTGTTTTATGGCTTGCGGCCACACCAGCCTGAAAACGCCCGATCTCATTTGACCTCGGAAGCTAAATAGGTTTTGGCCAGGTTAATACTTGTATGGGGGACAGCTTGGGAATACCAGGTGCTGTGTGACTTTTATAGTTGAGTTGCTGTTTACATTCAATTAGCAAGCTTAAATGTGTTCTGCAAAAAAACTAGCAATTTCTGTTGTTCAGGTTTTGCTCTTGTTATAATTAGATAATCTTTGCATTGTTTTATGGCTTACGGCCACACCAGCCTGAAAACGCCCGATTTCATTTGACCTAGGAAGCTAAATAGGTTTAGGCCAGGTTAATACTTGTATGGGAGACAGCTTGGGAATACCAGGTGCTGTGTGACTTTTATAGTTGAGTTGCTGTTTACATTCAATTAGCAAGCTTAAATGTGTTCTGCAAAAAAACTAGCAATTTCTGTTGTTCAGGTTTTGCTCTTGTTATAATTAGATAATCTTTGCATTGTTTTATGGCTTACGGCCACACCAGCCTGAAAACGCCCGATTTCATTTGACCTAGGAAGCTAAATAGGTTTAGGCCAGGTTAATACTTGTATGGGAGACAGCTTGGGAATACCAGGTGCTGTGTGACTTTTATAGTTGAGTTGCTATTTACATTCAATTAGCAAGCTTAAAGGTGTTCTGCAAAAAAAACTAGCAATGTCTGTTGTTCAGGTTTTGCTCTCATTATAAATAGGTCATCTTTGCATTGTTTTACGGCTTACGGCCACACCAGCCTGAAAACGCCCGATCTCATTTGACCTCGGAAGCTAAGCTCGTTTGGGCCTGGTTAGTACTTGGATGGGAGACCACCTGGGAATACCAGGTGCTGTAAGCCTATTAGATTTAATTATCAAGCTAAATAGGTTTGGGCCAGGTTAATACTTGTATGGGAGACAGCTTGGGAATACCAGGTGCTGTGTGACTTTTATAGTTGAGTTGCTGTTTACATTCAATTAGCAAGCTTAAATGTGTTCTGCAAAAAAACTAGCAATTTCTGTTGTTCAGGTTTTGCTCTTGTTATAATTAGATCATCTTTGCATTGTTTTATGGCTTACGGCCACACCAGCCTGAAAACGCCCGATTTCATTTGACCTAGGAAGCTAAATAGGTTTAGGCCAGGTTAATACTTGTATGGGAGACAGCTTGGGAATACCAGGTGCTGTGTGACTTTTATAGTTGAGTTGCTATTTACATTCAATTAGCAAGCTTAAAGGTGTTCTGCAAAAAAAACTAGCAATGTCTGTTGTTCAGGTTTTGCTCTCATTATAAATAGGTCATCTTTGCATTGTTTTACGGCTTACGGCCACACCAGCCTGAAAACGCCCGATCTCATTTGACCTCGGAAGCTAAGCTCGTTTGGGCCTGGTTAGTACTTGGATGGGAGACCACCTGGGAATACCAGGTGCTGTAAGCCTATTAGATTTAATTATCAAGCTAAATAGGTTTGGGCCAGGTTAATACTTGTATGGGAGACAGCTTGGGAATACCAGGTGCTGTGTGACTTTTATAGTTGAGTTGCTGTTTACATTCAATTAGCAAGCTTAAATGTGTTCTGCAAAAAAACTAGCAATTTCTGTTGTTCAGGTTTTGCTCTTGTTATAATTAGATAATCTTTGCATTGTTTTATGGCTTGCGGCCACACCAGCCTGAAAACGCCCGATCTCATTTGACCTCGGAAGCTAAATAGGTTTTGGCCAGGTTAATACTTGTATGGGGGACAGCTTGGGAATACCAGGTGCTGTGTGACTTTTATAGTTGAGTTGCTGTTTACATTCAATTAGCAAGCTTAAATGTGTTCTGCAAAAAAACTAGCAATTTCTGTTGTTCAGGTTTTGCTCTTGTTATAATTAGATAATCTTTGCATTGTTTTATGGCTTACGGCCACACCAGCCTGAAAACGCCCGATTTCATTTGACCTAGGAAGCTAAATAGGTTTAGGCCAGGTTAATACTTGTATGGGAGACAGCTTGGGAATACCAGGTGCTGTGTGACTTTTATAGTTGAGTTGCTATTTACATTCAATTAGCAAGCTTAAAGGTGTTCTGCAAAAAAAACTAGCAATGTCTGTTGTTCAGGTTTTGCTCTCATTATAAATAGGTCATCTTTGCATTGTTTTACGGCTTACGGCCACACCAGCCTGAAAACGCCCGATCTCATTTGACCTCGGAAGCTAAGCTCGTTTGGGCCTGGTTAGTACTTGGATGGGAGACCACCTGGGAATACCAGGTGCTGTAAGCCTATTAGATTTAATTATCAAGCTAAATAGGTTTGGGCCAGGTTAATACTTGTATGGGAGACAGCTTGGGAATACCAGGTGCTGTGTGACTTTTATAGTTGAGTTGCTGTTTACATTCAATTAGCAAGCTTAAATGTGTTCTGCAAAAAAACTAGCAATTTCTGTTGTTCAGGTTTTGCTCTTGTTATAATTAGATCATCTTTGCATTGTTTTATGGCTTACGGCCACACCAGCCTGAAAACGCCCGATTTCATTTGACCTAGGAAGCTAAATAGGTTTAGGCCAGGTTAATACTTGTATGGGAGACAGCTTGGGAATACCAGGTGCTGTGTGACTTTTATAGTTGAGTTGCTATTTACATTCAATTAGCAAGCTTAAAGGTGTTCTGCAAAAAAAACTAGCAATGTCTGTTGTTCAGGTTTTGCTCTCATTATAAATAGGTCATCTTTGCATTGTTTTACGGCTTACGGCCACACCAGCCTGAAAACGCCCGATCTCATTTGACCTCGGAAGCTAAGCTCGTTTGGGCCTGGTTAGTACTTGGATGGGAGACCACCTGGGAATACCAGGTACTGTAAGCCTATTAGATTTAATTATCAAGCTTAAATGTGTTCTGCAAAAATCTAGCAATTTCTGTTGTTCAGGTTTTGCTCTTGTTATAATTAGATAATCTTTGCATTGTTTTATGGCTTACGGCCACACCAGCCTGAAAACGCCCGATCCTATTTGACCTAGGAAGCTAAATAGGTTTAGGCCAGGTTAATACTTGTATGGGAGACAGCTTGGGAATACCAGGTGCTGTGTGACTTTTATAGTTGAGTTGCTATTTACATTCAATTAGCAAGCTTAAAGGTGTTCTGCAAAAAAAACTAGCAATGTCTGTTGTTCAGGTTTTGCTCTCATTATAAATAGGTCATCTTTGCATTGTTTTATGGCTTACGGCCACACCAGCCTGAAAACGCCCGATCTCATTTGACCTCGGAAGCTAAGCTTGTTTGGGCCTGGTTAGTACTTGGATGGGAGACCACCTGGGAATACCAGGTGCTGTAAGCCTATTAGATTTAATTATCAAGCTAAATAGGTTTGGGCCAGGTTAATACTTGTATGGGAGACAGCTTGGGAATACCAGGTGCTGTGTGACTTTTATAGTTGAGTTGCTGTTTACATTCAATTAGCAAGCTTAAATGTGTTCTGCAAAAAAACTAGCAATTTCTGTTGTTCAGGTTTTGCTCTTGTTATAATTAGATAATCTTTGCATTGTTTTATGGCTTACGGCCACACCAGCCTGAAAACGCCCGATTTCATTTGACCTAGGAAGCTAAATAGGTTTAGGCCAGGTTAATACTTGTATGGGAGACAGCTTGGGAATACCAGGTGCTGTGTGACTTTTATAGTTGAGTTGCTATTTACATTCAATTAGCAAGCTTAAAGGTGTTCTGCAAAAAAAACTAGCAATGTCTGTTGTTCAGGTTTTGCTCTCATTATAAATAGGTCATCTTTGCATTGTTTTACGGCTTACGGCCACACCAGCCTGAAAACGCCCGATCTCATTTGACCTCGGAAGCTAAGCTCGTTTGGGCCTGGTTAGTACTTGGATGGGAGACCACCTGGGAATACCAGGTACTGTAAGCCTATTAGATTTAATTATCAAGCTTAAATGTGTTCTGCAAAAATCTAGCAATTTCTGTTGTTCAGGTTTTGCTCTTGTTATAATTAGATAATCTTTGCATTGTTTTATGGCTTACGGCCACACCAGCCTGAAAACGCCCGATCCTATTTGACCTAGGAAGCTAAATAGGTTTAGGCCAGGTTAATACTTGTATGGGAGACAGCTTGGGAATACCAGGTGCTGTGTGACTTTTATAGTTGAGTTGCTATTTACATTCAATTAGCAAGCTTAAAGGTGTTCTGCAAAAAAAACTAGCAATGTCTGTTGTTCAGGTTTTGCTCTCATTATAAATAGGTCATCTTTGCATTGTTTTACGGCTTACGGCCACACCAGCCTGAAAACGCCCGATCTCATTTGACCTCGGAAGCTAAGCTCGTTTGGGCCTGGTTAGTACTTGGATGGGAGACCACCTGGGAATACCAGGTGCTGTAAGCCTATTAGATTTAATTATCAAGCTAAATAGGTTTGGGCCAGGTTAATACTTGTATGGGAGACAGCTTGGGAATGCCAGGTGCTGTGTGACTTTTATAGTTGAGTTGCTGTTTACATTCAATTAGCAAGCTTAAATGTGTTCTGCAAAAAAACTAGCAATTTCTGTTGTTCAGGTTTTGCTCTTGTTATAATTAGATAATCTTTGCATTGTTTTATGGCTTACGGCCACACCAGCCTGAAAACGCCCGATTTCATTTGACCTAGGAAGCTAAATAGGTTTAGGCCAGGTTAATACTTGTATGGGAGACAGCTTGGGAATACCAGGTGCTGTGTGACTTTTATAGTTGAGTTGCTATTTACATTCAATTAGCAAGCTTAAAGGTGTTCTGCAAAAAAAACTAGCAATGTCTGTTGTTCAGGTTTTGCTCTCATTATAAATAGGTCATCTTTGCATTGTTTTACGGCTTACGGCCACACCAGCCTGAAAACGCCCGATCTCATTTGACCTCGGAAGCTAAGCTCGTTTGGGCCTGGTTAGTACTTGGATGGGAGACCACCTGGGAATACCAGGTGCTGTAAGCCTATTAGATTTAATTATCAAGCTAAATAGGTTTGGGCCAGGTTAATACTTGTATGGGAGACAGCTTGGGAATACCAGGTGCTGTGTGACTTTTATAGTTGAGTTGCTGTTTACATTCAATTAGCAAGCTTAAATGTGTTCTGCAAAAAAACTAGCAATTTCTGTTGTTCAGGTTTTGCTCTTGTTATAATTAGATAATCTTTGCATTGTTTTATGGCTTGCGGCCACACCAGCCTGAAAACGCCCGATCTCATTTGACCTCGGAAGCTAAATAGGTTTTGGCCAGGTTAATACTTGTATGGGGGACAGCTTGGGAATACCAGGTGCTGTGTGACTTTTATAGTTGAGTTGCTGTTTACATTCAATTAGCAAGCTTAAATGTGTTCTGCAAAAAAACTAGCAATTTCTGTTGTTCAGGTTTTGCTCTTGTTATAATTAGATAATCTTTGCATTGTTTTATGGCTTACGGCCACACCAGCCTGAAAACGCCCGATTTCATTTGACCTAGGAAGCTAAATAGGTTTAGGCCAGGTTAATACTTGTATGGGAGACAGCTTGGGAATACCAGGTGCTGTGTGACTTTTATAGTTGAGTTGCTGTTTACATTCAATTAGCAAGCTTAAATGTGTTCTGCAAAAAAACTAGCAATTTCTGTTGTTCAGGTTTTGCTCTTGTTATAATTAGATAATCTTTGCATTGTTTTATGGCTTACGGCCACACCAGCCTGAAAACGCCCGATTTCATTTGACCTAGGAAGCTAAATAGGTTTAGGCCAGGTTAATACTTGTATGGGAGACAGCTTGGGAATACCAGGTGCTGTGTGACTTTTATAGTTGAGTTGCTATTTACATTCAATTAGCAAGCTTAAAGGTGTTCTGCAAAAAAAACTAGCAATGTCTGTTGTTCAGGTTTTGCTCTCATTATAAATAGGTCATCTTTGCATTGTTTTACGGCTTACGGCCACACCAGCCTGAAAACGCCCGATCTCATTTGACCTCGGAAGCTAAGCTCGTTTGGGCCTGGTTAGTACTTGGATGGGAGACCACCTGGGAATACCAGGTGCTGTAAGCCTATTAGATTTAATTATCAAGCTAAATAGGTTTGGGCCAGGTTAATACTTGTATGGGAGACAGCTTGGGAATACCAGGTGCTGTGTGACTTTTATAGTTGAGTTGCTGTTTACATTCAATTAGCAAGCTTAAATGTGTTCTGCAAAAAAACTAGCAATTTCTGTTGTTCAGGTTTTGCTCTTGTTATAATTAGATCATCTTTGCATTGTTTTATGGCTTACGGCCACACCAGCCTGAAAACGCCCGATTTCATTTGACCTAGGAAGCTAAATAGGTTTAGGCCAGGTTAATACTTGTATGGGAGACAGCTTGGGAATACCAGGTGCTGTGTGACTTTTATAGTTGAGTTGCTATTTACATTCAATTAGCAAGCTTAAAGGTGTTCTGCAAAAAAAACTAGCAATGTCTGTTGTTCAGGTTTTGCTCTCATTATAAATAGGTCATCTTTGCATTGTTTTACGGCTTACGGCCACACCAGCCTGAAAACGCCCGATCTCATTTGACCTCGGAAGCTAAGCTCGTTTGGGCCTCGTTAGTACTTGGATGGGAGACCACCTGGGAATACCAGGTGCTGTAAGCCTATTAGATTTAATTATCAAGCTAAATAGGTTTGGGCCAGGTTAATACTTGTATGGGAGACAGCTTGGGAATACCAGGTGCTGTGTGACTTTTATAGTTGAGTTGCTGTTTACATTCAATTAGCAAGCTTAAATGTGTTCTGCAAAAAAACTAGCAATTTCTGTTGTTCAGGTTTTGCTCTTGTTATAATTAGATCATCTTTGCATTGTTTTATGGCTTACGGCCACACCAGCCTGAAAACGCCCGATTTCATTTGACCTAGGAAGCTAAATAGGTTTAGGCCAGGTTAATACTTGTATGGGAGACAGCTTGGGAATACCAGGTGCTGTGTGACTTTTATAGTTGAGTTGCTATTTACATTCAATTAGCAAGCTTAAAGGTGTTCTGCAAAAAAAACTAGCAATGTCTGTTGTTCAGGTTTTGCTCTCATTATAAATAGGTCATCTTTGCATTGTTTTACGGCTTACGGCCACACCAGCCTGAAAACGCCCGATCTCATTTGACCTCGGAAGCTAAGCTCGTTTGGGCCTGGTTAGTACTTGGATGGGAGACCACCTGGGAATACCAGGTACTGTAAGCCTATTAGATTTAATTATCAAGCTTAAATGTGTTCTGCAAAAATCTAGCAATTTCTGTTGTTCAGGTTTTGCTCTTGTTATAATTAGATAATCTTTGCATTGTTTTATGGCTTACGGCCACACCAGCCTGAAAACGCCCGATCCTATTTGACCTAGGAAGCTAAATAGGTTTAGGCCAGGTTAATACTTGTATGGGAGACAGCTTGGGAATACCAGGTGCTGTGTGACTTTTATAGTTGAGTTGCTATTTACATTCAATTAGCAAGCTTAAAGGTGTTCTGCAAAAAAAACTAGCAATGTCTGTTGTTCAGGTTTTGCTCTCATTATAAATAGGTCATCTTTGCATTGTTTTATGGCTTACGGCCACACCAGCCTGAAAACGCCCGATCTCATTTGACCTCGGAAGCTAAGCTTGTTTGGGCCTGGTTAGTACTTGGATGGGAGACCACCTGGGAATACCAGGTGCTGTAAGCCTATTAGATTTAATTATCAAGCTAAATAGGTTTGGGCCAGGTTAATACTTGTATGGGAGACAGCTTGGGAATACCAGGTGCTGTGTGACTTTTATAGTTGAGTTGCTGTTTACATTCAATTAGCAAGCTTAAATGTGTTCTGCAAAAAAACTAGCAATTTCTGTTGTTCAGGTTTTGCTCTTGTTATAATTAGATAATCTTTGCATTGTTTTATGGCTTACGGCCACACCAGCCTGAAAACGCCCGATTTCATTTGACCTAGGAAGCTAAATAGGTTTAGGCCAGGTTAATACTTGTATGGGAGACAGCTTGGGAATACCAGGTGCTGTGTGACTTTTATAGTTGAGTTGCTATTTACATTCAATTAGCAAGCTTAAAGGTGTTCTGCAAAAAAAACTAGCAATGTCTGTTGTTCAGGTTTTGCTCTCATTATAAATAGGTCATCTTTGCATTGTTTTACGGCTTACGGCCACACCAGCCTGAAAACGCCCGATCTCATTTGACCTCGGAAGCTAAGCTCGTTTGGGCCTGGTTAGTACTTGGATGGGAGACCACCTGGGAATACCAGGTACTGTAAGCCTATTAGATTTAATTATCAAGCTTAAATGTGTTCTGCAAAAATCTAGCAATTTCTGTTGTTCAGGTTTTGCTCTTGTTATAATTAGATAATCTTTGCATTGTTTTATGGCTTACGGCCACACCAGCCTGAAAACGCCCGATCCTATTTGACCTAGGAAGCTAAATAGGTTTAGGCCAGGTTAATACTTGTATGGGAGACAGCTTGGGAATACCAGGTGCTGTGTGACTTTTATAGTTGAGTTGCTATTTACATTCAATTAGCAAGCTTAAAGGTGTTCTGCAAAAAAAACTAGCAATGTCTGTTGTTCAGGTTTTGCTCTCATTATAAATAGGTCATCTTTGCATTGTTTTACGGCTTACGGCCACACCAGCCTGAAAACGCCCGATCTCATTTGACCTCGGAAGCTAAGCTCGTTTGGGCCTGGTTAGTACTTGGATGGGAGACCACCTGGGAATACCAGGTGCTGTAAGCCTATTAGATTTAATTATCAAGCTAAATAGGTTTGGGCCAGGTTAATACTTGTATGGGAGACAGCTTGGGAATACCAGGTGCTGTGTGACTTTTATAGTTGAGTTGCTGTTTACATTCAATTAGCAAGCTTAAATGTGTTCTGCAAAAAAACTAGCAATTTCTGTTGTTCAGGTTTTGCTCTTGTTATAATTAGATAATCTTTGCATTGTTTTATGGCTTGCGGCCACACCAGCCTGAAAACGCCCGATCTCATTTGACCTCGGAAGCTAAATAGGTTTTGGCCAGGTTAATACTTGTATGGGGGACAGCTTGGGAATACCAGGTGCTGTGTGACTTTTATAGTTGAGTTGCTGTTTACATTCAATTAGCAAGCTTAAATGTGTTCTGCAAAAAAACTAGCAATTTCTGTTGTTCAGGTTTTGCTCTTGTTATAATTAGATAATCTTTGCATTGTTTTATGGCTTACGGCCACACCAGCCTGAAAACGCCCGATTTCATTTGACCTAGGAAGCTAAATAGGTTTAGGCCAGGTTAATACTTGTATGGGAGACAGCTTGGGAATACCAGGTGCTGTGTGACTTTTATAGTTGAGTTGCTGTTTACATTCAATTAGCAAGCTTAAATGTGTTCTGCAAAAAAACTAGCAATTTCTGTTGTTCAGGTTTTGCTCTTGTTATAATTAGATAATCTTTGCATTGTTTTATGGCTTACGGCCACACCAGCCTGAAAACGCCCGATTTCATTTGACCTAGGAAGCTAAATAGGTTTAGGCCAGGTTAATACTTGTATGGGAGACAGCTTGGGAATACCAGGTGCTGTGTGACTTTTATAGTTGAGTTGCTATTTACATTCAATTAGCAAGCTTAAAGGTGTTCTGCAAAAAAAACTAGCAATGTCTGTTGTTCAGGTTTTGCTCTCATTATAAATAGGTCATCTTTGCATTGTTTTACGGCTTACGGCCACACCAGCCTGAAAACGCCCGATCTCATTTGACCTCGGAAGCTAAGCTCGTTTGGGCCTGGTTAGTACTTGGATGGGAGACCACCTGGGAATACCAGGTGCTGTAAGCCTATTAGATTTAATTATCAAGCTAAATAGGTTTGGGCCAGGTTAATACTTGTATGGGAGACAGCTTGGGAATACCAGGTGCTGTGTGACTTTTATAGTTGAGTTGCTGTTTACATTCAATTAGCAAGCTTAAATGTGTTCTGCAAAAAAACTAGCAATTTCTGTTGTTCAGGTTTTGCTCTTGTTATAATTAGATCATCTTTGCATTGTTTTATGGCTTACGGCCACACCAGCCTGAAAACGCCCGATTTCATTTGACCTAGGAAGCTAAATAGGTTTAGGCCAGGTTAATACTTGTATGGGAGACAGCTTGGGAATACCAGGTGCTGTGTGACTTTTATAGTTGAGTTGCTATTTACATTCAATTAGCAAGCTTAAAGGTGTTCTGCAAAAAAAACTAGCAATGTCTGTTGTTCAGGTTTTGCTCTCATTATAAATAGGTCATCTTTGCATTGTTTTACGGCTTACGGCCACACCAGCCTGAAAACGCCCGATCTCATTTGACCTCGGAAGCTAAGCTCGTTTGGGCCTGGTTAGTACTTGGATGGGAGACCACCTGGGAATACCAGGTGCTGTAAGCCTATTAGATTTAATTATCAAGCTAAATAGGTTTGGGCCAGGTTAATACTTGTATGGGAGACAGCTTGGGAATACCAGGTGCTGTGTGACTTTTATAGTTGAGTTGCTGTTTACATTCAATTAGCAAGCTTAAATGTGTTCTGCAAAAAAACTAGCAATTTCTGTTGTTCAGGTTTTGCTCTTGTTATAATTAGATAATCTTTGCATTGTTTTATGGCTTGCGGCCACACCAGCCTGAAAACGCCCGATCTCATTTGACCTCGGAAGCTAAATAGGTTTTGGCCAGGTTAATACTTGTATGGGGGACAGCTTGGGAATACCAGGTGCTGTGTGACTTTTATAGTTGAGTTGCTGTTTACATTCAATTAGCAAGCTTAAATGTGTTCTGCAAAAAACTAGCAATTTCTGTTGTTCAGGTTTTGCTCTTGTTATAATTAGATAATCTTTGCATTGTTTTATGGCTTACGGCCACACCAGCCTGAAAACGCCCGATTTCATTTGACCTAGGAAGCTAAATAGGTTTAGGCCAGGTTAATACTTATATGGGAGACAGCTTGGGAATACCAGGTGCTGTGTGACTTTTATAGTTGAGTTGCTATTTACATTCAATTAGCAAGCTTAAAGGTGTTCTGCAAAAAAAACTAGCAATGTCTGTTGTTCAGGTTTTGCTCTCATTATAAATAGGTCATCTTTGCATTGTTTTACGGCTTACGGCCACACCAGCCTGAAAACGCCCGATCTCATTTGACCTCGGAAGCTAAGCTCGTTTGGGCCTGGTTAGTACTTGGATGGGAGACCACCTGGGAATACCAGGTACTGTAAGCCTATTAGATTTAATTATCAAGCTTAAATGTGTTCTGCAAAAATCTAGCAATTTCTGTTGTTCAGGTTTTGCTCTTGTTATAATTAGATAATCTTTGCATTGTTTTATGGCTTACGGCCACACCAGCCTGAAAACGCCCGATCCTATTTGACCTAGGAAGCTAAATAGGTTTAGGCCAGGTTAATACTTGTATGGGAGACAGCTTGGGAATACCAGGTGCTGTGTGACTTTTATAGTTGAGTTGCTATTTACATTCAATTAGCAAGCTTAAAGGTGTTCTGCAAAAAAAACTAGCAATGTCTGTTGTTCAGGTTTTGCTCTCATTATAAATAGGTCATCTTTGCATTGTTTTACGGCTTACGGCCACACCAGCCTGAAAACGCCCGATCTCATTTGACCTCGGAAGCTAAGCTCGTTTGGGCCTGGTTAGTACTTGGATGGGAGACCACCTGGGAATACCAGGTGCTGTAAGCCTATTAGATTTAATTATCAAGCTAAATAGGTTTGGGCCAGGTTAATACTTGTATGGGAGACAGCTTGGGAATACCAGGTGCTGTGTGACTTTTATAGTTGAGTTGCTGTTTACATTCAATTAGCAAGCTTAAATGTGTTCTGCAAAAAAACTAGCAATTTCTGTTGTTCAGGTTTTGCTCTTGTTATAATTAGATCATCTTTGCATTGTTTTATGGCTTACGGCCACACCAGCCTGAAAACGCCCGATTTCATTTGACCTAGGAAGCTAAATAGGTTTAGGCCAGGTTAATACTTGTATGGGAGACAGCTTGGGAATACCAGGTGCTGTGTGACTTTTATAGTTGAGTTGCTATTTACATTCAATTAGCAAGCTTAAAGGTGTTCTGCAAAAAAAACTAGCAATGTCTGTTGTTCAGGTTTTGCTCTCATTATAAATAGGTCATCTTTGCATTGTTTTACGGCTTACGGCCACACCAGCCTGAAAACGCCCGATCTCATTTGACCTCGGAAGCTAAGCTCGTTTGGGCCTGGTTAGTACTTGGATGGGAGACCACCTGGGAATACCAGGTGCTGTAAGCCTATTAGATTTAATTATCAAGCTAAATAGGTTTGGGCCAGGTTAATACTTGTATGGGAGACAGCTTGGGAATGCCAGGTGCTGTGTGACTTTTATAGTTGAGTTGCTGTTTACATTCAATTAGCAAGCTTAAATGTGTTCTGCAAAAAAACTAGCAATTTCTGTTGTTCAGGTTTTGCTCTTGTTATAATTAGATCATCTTTGCATTGTTTTATGGCTTACGGCCACACCAGCCTGAAAACGCCCGATTTCATTTGACCTAGGAAGCTAAATAGGTTTAGGCCAGGTTAATACTTGTATGGGAGACAGCTTGGGAATACCAGGTGCTGTGTGACTTTTATAGTTGAGTTGCTATTTACATTCAATTAGCAAGCTTAAAGGTGTTCTGCAAAAAAAACTAGCAATGTCTGTTGTTCAGGTTTTGCTCTCATTATAAATAGGTCATCTTTGCATTGTTTTACGGCTTACGGCCACACCAGCCTGAAAACGCCCGATCTCATTTGACCTCGGAAGCTAAGCTCGTTTGGGCCTGGTTAGTACTTGGATGGGAGACCACCTGGGAATACCAGGTGCTGTAAGCCTATTAGATTTAATTATCAAGCTAAATAGGTTTGGGCCAGGTTAATACTTGTATGGGAGACAGCTTGGGAATACCAGGTGCTGTGTGACTTTTATAGTTGAGTTGCTGTTTACATTCAATTAGCAAGCTTAAATGTGTTCTGCAAAAAAACTAGCAATTTCTGTTGTTCAGGTTTTGCTCTTGTTATAATTAGATCATCTTTGCATTGTTTTATGGCTTACGGCCACACCAGCCTGAAAACGCCCGATTTCATTTGACCTAGGAAGCTAAATAGGTTTAGGCCAGGTTAATACTTGTATGGGAGACAGCTTGGGAATACCAGGTGCTGTGTGACTTTTATAGTTGAGTTGCTATTTACATTCAATTAGCAAGCTTAAAGGTGTTCTGCAAAAAAAACTAGCAATGTCTGTTGTTCAGGTTTTGCTCTCATTATAAATAGGTCATCTTTGCATTGTTTTACGGCTTACGGCCACACCAGCCTGAAAACGCCCGATCTCATTTGACCTCGGAAGCTAAGCTCGTTTGGGCCTGGTTAGTACTTGGATGGGAGACCACCTGGGAATACCAGGTGCTGTAAGCCTATTAGATTTAATTATCAAGCTAAATAGGTTTGGGCCAGGTTAATACTTGTATGGGAGACAGCTTGGGAATGCCAGGTGCTGTGTGACTTTTATAGTTGAGTTGCTGTTTACATTCAATTAGCAAGCTTAAATGTGTTCTGCAAAAAAACTAGCAATTTCTGTTGTTCAGGTTTTGCTCTTGTTATAATTAGATCATCTTTGCATTGTTTTATGGCTTACGGCCACACCAGCCTGAAAACGCCCGATTTCATTTGACCTAGGAAGCTAAATAGGTTTAGGCCAGGTTAATACTTGTATGGGAGACAGCTTGGGAATACCAGGTGCTGTGTGACTTTTATAGTTGAGTTGCTATTTACATTCAATTAGCAAGCTTAAAGGTGTTCTGCAAAAAAAACTAGCAATGTCTGTTGTTCAGGTTTTGCTCTCATTATAAATAGGTCATCTTTGCATTGTTTTACGGCTTACGGCCACACCAGCCTGAAAACGCCCGATCTCATTTGACCTCGGAAGCTAAGCTCGTTTGGGCCTGGTTAGTACTTGGATGGGAGACCACCTGGGAATACCAGGTGCTGTAAGCCTATTAGATTTAATTATCAAGCTAAATAGGTTTGGGCCAGGTTAATACTTGTATGGGAGACAGCTTGGGAATACCAGGTGCTGTGTGACTTTTATAGTTGAGTTGCTGTTTACATTCAATTAGCAAGCTTAAATGTGTTCTGCAAAAAAACTAGCAATTTCTGTTGTTCAGGTTTTGCTCTTGTTATAATTAGATCATCTTTGCATTGTTTTATGGCTTACGGCCACACCAGCCTGAAAACGCCCGATTTCATTTGACCTAGGAAGCTAAATAGGTTTAGGCCAGGTTAATACTTGTATGGGAGACAGCTTGGGAATACCAGGTGCTGTGTGACTTTTATAGTTGAGTTGCTATTTACATTCAATTAGCAAGCTTAAAGGTGTTCTGCAAAAAAAACTAGCAATGTCTGTTGTTCAGGTTTTGCTCTCATTATAAATAGGTCATCTTTGCATTGTTTTACGGCTTACGGCCACACCAGCCTGAAAACGCCCGATCTCATTTGACCTCGGAAGCTAAGCTCGTTTGGGCCTGGTTAGTACTTGGATGGGAGACCACCTGGGAATACCAGGTGCTGTAAGCCTATTAGATTTAATTATCAAGCTAAATAGGTTTGGGCCAGGTTAATACTTGTATGGGAGACAGCTTGGGAATACCAGGTGCTGTGTGACTTTTATAGTTGAGTTGCTGTTTACATTCAATTAGCAAGCTTAAATGTGTTCTGCAAAAAAACTAGCAATTTCTGTTGTTCAGGTTTTGCTCTTGTTATAATTAGATCATCTTTGCATTGTTTTATGGCTTACGGCCACACCAGCCTGAAAACGCCCGATTTCATTTGACCTAGGAAGCTAAATAGGTTTAGGCCAGGTTAATACTTGTATGGGAGACAGCTTGGGAATACCAGGTGCTGTGTGACTTTTATAGTTGAGTTGCTATTTACATTCAATTAGCAAGCTTAAAGGTGTTCTGCAAAAAAAACTAGCAATGTCTGTTGTTCAGGTTTTGCTCTTGTTATAATTAGATAATCTTTGCATTGTTTTATGGCTTACGGCCACACCAGCCTGAAAACGCCCGATTTCATTTGACCTAGGAAGCTAAATAGGTTTAGGCCAGGTTAATACTTATATGGGAGACAGCTTGGGAATACCAGGTGCTGTGTGACTTTTATAGTTGAGTTGCTATTTACATTCAATTAGCAAGCTTAAAGGTGTTCTGCAAAAAAAACTAGCAATGTCTGTTGTTCAGGTTTTGCTCTCATTATAAATAGGTCATCTTTGCATTGTTTTACGGCTTACGGCCACACCAGCCTGAAAACGCCCGATCTCATTTGACCTCGGAAGCTAAGCTCGTTTGGGCCTGGTTAGTACTTGGATGGGAGACCACCTGGGAATACCAGGTACTGTAAGCCTATTAGATTTAATTATCAAGCTTAAATGTGTTCTGCAAAAATCTAGCAATTTCTGTTGTTCAGGTTTTGCTCTTGTTATAATTAGATAATCTTTGCATTGTTTTATGGCTTACGGCCACACCAGCCTGAAAACGCCCGATCCTATTTGACCTAGGAAGCTAAATAGGTTTAGGCCAGGTTAATACTTGTATGGGAGACAGCTTGGGAATACCAGGTGCTGTGTGACTTTTATAGTTGAGTTGCTATTTACATTCAATTAGCAAGCTTAAAGGTGTTCTGCAAAAAAAACTAGCAATGTCTGTTGTTCAGGTTTTGCTCTCATTATAAATAGGTCATCTTTGCATTGTTTTACGGCTTACGGCCACACCAGCCTGAAAACGCCCGATCTCATTTGACCTCGGAAGCTAAGCTCGTTTGGGCCTGGTTAGTACTTGGATGGGAGACCACCTGGGAATACCAGGTGCTGTAAGCCTATTAGATTTAATTATCAAGCTAAATAGGTTTGGGCCAGGTTAATACTTGTATGGGAGACAGCTTGGGAATACCAGGTGCTGTGTGACTTTTATAGTTGAGTTGCTGTTTACATTCAATTAGCAAGCTTAAATGTGTTCTGCAAAAAAACTAGCAATTTCTGTTGTTCAGGTTTTGCTCTTGTTATAATTAGATAATCTTTGCATTGTTTTATGGCTTACGGCCACACCAGCCTGAAAACGCCCGATTTCATTTGACCTAGGAAGCTAAATAGGTTTAGGCCAGGTTAATACTTGTATGGGAGACAGCTTGGGAATACCAGGTGCTGTGTGACTTTTATAGTTGAGTTGCTATTTACATTCAATTAGCAAGCTTAAAGGTGTTCTGCAAAAAAAACTAGCAATGTCTGTTGTTCAGGTTTTGCTCTCATTATAAATAGGTCATCTTTGCATTGTTTTACGGCTTACGGCCACACCAGCCTGAAAACGCCCGATCTCATTTGACCTCGGAAGCTAAGCTCGTTTGGGCCTGGTTAGTACTTGGATGGGAGACCACCTGGGAATACCAGGTGCTGTAAGCCTATTAGATTTAATTATCAAGCTAAATAGGTTTGGGCCAGGTTAATACTTGTATGGGAGACAGCTTGGGAATACCAGGTGCTGTGTGACTTTTATAGTTGAGTTGCTGTTTACATTCAATTAGCAAGCTTAAATGTGTTCTGCAAAAAAACTAGCAATTTCTGTTGTTCAGGTTTTGCTCTTGTTATAATTAGATAATCTTTGCATTGTTTTATGGCTTGCGGCCACACCAGCCTGAAAACGCCCGATCTCATTTGACCTCGGAAGCTAAATAGGTTTTGGCCAGGTTAATACTTGTATGGGGGACAGCTTGGGAATACCAGGTGCTGTGTGACTTTTATAGTTGAGTTGCTGTTTACATTCAATTAGCAAGCTTAAATGTGTTCTGCAAAAAAACTAGCAATTTCTGTTGTTCAGGTTTTGCTCTTGTTATAATTAGATAATCTTTGCATTGTTTTATGGCTTACGGCCACACCAGCCTGAAAACGCCCGATTTCATTTGACCTAGGAAGCTAAATAGGTTTAGGCCAGGTTAATACTTGTATGGGAGACAGCTTGGGAATACCAGGTGCTGTGTGACTTTTATAGTTGAGTTGCTGTTTACATTCAATTAGCAAGCTTAAATGTGTTCTGCAAAAAAACTAGCAATTTCTGTTGTTCAGGTTTTGCTCTTGTTATAATTAGATAATCTTTGCATTGTTTTATGGCTTACGGCCACACCAGCCTGAAAACGCCCGATTTCATTTGACCTAGGAAGCTAAATAGGTTTAGGCCAGGTTAATACTTGTATGGGAGACAGCTTGGGAATACCAGGTGCTGTGTGACTTTTATAGTTGAGTTGCTATTTACATTCAATTAGCAAGCTTAAAGGTGTTCTGCAAAAAAAACTAGCAATGTCTGTTGTTCAGGTTTTGCTCTCATTATAAATAGGTCATCTTTGCATTGTTTTACGGCTTACGGCCACACCAGCCTGAAAACGCCCGATCTCATTTGACCTCGGAAGCTAAGCTCGTTTGGGCCTGGTTAGTACTTGGATGGGAGACCACCTGGGAATACCAGGTACTGTAAGCCTATTAGATTTAATTATCAAGCTTAAATGTGTTCTGCAAAAATCTAGCAATTTCTGTTGTTCAGGTTTTGCTCTTGTTATAATTAGATAATCTTTGCATTGTTTTATGGCTTACGGCCACACCAGCCTGAAAACGCCCGATCCTATTTGACCTAGGAAGCTAAATAGGTTTAGGCCAGGTTAATACTTGTATGGGAGACAGCTTGGGAATACCAGGTGCTGTGTGACTTTTATAGTTGAGTTGCTATTTACATTCAATTAGCAAGCTTAAAGGTGTTCTGCAAAAAAAACTAGCAATGTCTGTTGTTCAGGTTTTGCTCTCATTATAAATAGGTCATCTTTGCATTGTTTTACGGCTTACGGCCACACCAGCCTGAAAACGCCCGATCTCATTTGACCTCGGAAGCTAAGCTCGTTTGGGCCTGGTTAGTACTTGGATGGGAGACCACCTGGGAATACCAGGTGCTGTAAGCCTATTAGATTTAATTATCAAGCTAAATAGGTTTGGGCCAGGTTAATACTTGTATGGGAGACAGCTTGGGAATACCAGGTGCTGTGTGACTTTTATAGTTGAGTTGCTGTTTACATTCAATTAGCAAGCTTAAATGTGTTCTGCAAAAAAACTAGCAATTTCTGTTGTTCAGGTTTTGCTCTTGTTATAATTAGATCATCTTTGCATTGTTTTATGGCTTACGGCCACACCAGCCTGAAAACGCCCGATTTCATTTGACCTAGGAAGCTAAATAGGTTTAGGCCAGGTTAATACTTGTATGGGAGACAGCTTGGGAATACCAGGTGCTGTGTGACTTTTATAGTTGAGTTGCTATTTACATTCAATTAGCAAGCTTAAAGGTGTTCTGCAAAAAAAACTAGCAATGTCTGTTGTTCAGGTTTTGCTCTCATTATAAATAGGTCATCTTTGCATTGTTTTACGGCTTACGGCCACACCAGCCTGAAAACGCCCGATCTCATTTGACCTCGGAAGCTAAGCTCGTTTGGGCCTGGTTAGTACTTGGATGGGAGACCACCTGGGAATACCAGGTGCTGTAAGCCTATTAGATTTAATTATCAAGCTAAATAGGTTTGGGCCAGGTTAATACTTGTATGGGAGACAGCTTGGGAATACCAGGTGCTGTGTGACTTTTATAGTTGAGTTGCTGTTTACATTCAATTAGCAAGCTTAAATGTGTTCTGCAAAAAAACTAGCAATTTCTGTTGTTCAGGTTTTGCTCTTGTTATAATTAGATAATCTTTGCATTGTTTTATGGCTTGCGGCCACACCAGCCTGAAAACGCCCGATCTCATTTGACCTCGGAAGCTAAATAGGTTTTGGCCAGGTTAATACTTGTATGGGGGACAGCTTGGGAATACCAGGTGCTGTGTGACTTTTATAGTTGAGTTGCTGTTTACATTCAATTAGCAAGCTTAAATGTGTTCTGCAAAAAACTAGCAATTTCTGTTGTTCAGGTTTTGCTCTTGTTATAATTAGATAATCTTTGCATTGTTTTATGGCTTACGGCCACACCAGCCTGAAAACGCCCGATCCTATTTGACCTAGGAAGCTAAATAGGTTTAGGCCAGGTTAATACTTGTATGGGAGACAGCTTGGGAATACCAGGTGCTGTGTGACTTTTATAGTTGAGTTGCTATTTACATTCAATTAGCAAGCTTAAAGGTGTTCTGCAAAAAAAACTAGCAATGTCTGTTGTTCAGGTTTTGCTCTCATTATAAATAGGTCATCTTTGCATTGTTTTACGGCTTACGGCCACACCAGCCTGAAAACGCCCGATCTCATTTGACCTCGGAAGCTAAGCTCGTTTGGGCCTGGTTAGTACTTGGATGGGAGACCACCTGGGAATACCAGGTGCTGTAAGCCTATTAGATTTAATTATCAAGCTAAATAGGTTTGGGCCAGGTTAATACTTGTATGGGAGACAGCTTGGGAATACCAGGTGCTGTGTGACTTTTATAGTTGAGTTGCTGTTTACATTCAATTAGCAAGCTTAAATGTGTTCTGCAAAAAAACTAGCAATTTCTGTTGTTCAGGTTTTGCTCTTGTTATAATTAGATAATCTTTGCATTGTTTTATGGCTTACGGCCACACCAGCCTGAAAACGCCCGATTTCATTTGACCTAGGAAGCTAAATAGGTTTAGGCCAGGTTAATACTTGTATGGGAGACAGCTTGGGAATACCAGGTGCTGTGTGACTTTTATAGTTGAGTTGCTATTTACATTCAATTAGCAAGCTTAAAGGTGTTCTGCAAAAAAAACTAGCAATGTCTGTTGTTCAGGTTTTGCTCTCATTATAAATAGGTCATCTTTGCATTGTTTTACGGCTTACGGCCACACCAGCCTGAAAACGCCCGATCTCATTTGACCTCGGAAGCTAAGCTCGTTTGGGCCTGGTTAGTACTTGGATGGGAGACCACCTGGGAATACCAGGTGCTGTAAGCCTATTAGATTTAATTATCAAGCTAAATAGGTTTGGGCCAGGTTAATACTTGTATGGGAGACAGCTTGGGAATACCAGGTGCTGTGTGACTTTTATAGTTGAGTTGCTGTTTACATTCAATTAGCAAGCTTAAATGTGTTCTGCAAAAAAACTAGCAATTTCTGTTGTTCAGGTTTTGCTCTTGTTATAATTAGATAATCTTTGCATTGTTTTATGGCTTGCGGCCACACCAGCCTGAAAACGCCCGATCTCATTTGACCTCGGAAGCTAAATAGGTTTTGGCCAGGTTAATACTTGTATGGGGGACAGCTTGGGAATACCAGGTGCTGTGTGACTTTTATAGTTGAGTTGCTGTTTACATTCAATTAGCAAGCTTAAATGTGTTCTGCAAAAAAACTAGCAATTTCTGTTGTTCAGGTTTTGCTCTTGTTATAATTAGATAATCTTTGCATTGTTTTATGGCTTACGGCCACACCAGCCTGAAAACGCCCGATTTCATTTGACCTAGGAAGCTAAATAGGTTTAGGCCAGGTTAATACTTGTATGGGAGACAGCTTGGGAATACCAGGTGCTGTGTGACTTTTATAGTTGAGTTGCTGTTTACATTCAATTAGCAAGCTTAAATGTGTTCTGCAAAAAAACTAGCAATTTCTGTTGTTCAGGTTTTGCTCTTGTTATAATTAGATAATCTTTGCATTGTTTTATGGCTTACGGCCACACCAGCCTGAAAACGCCCGATTTCATTTGACCTAGGAAGCTAAATAGGTTTAGGCCAGGTTAATACTTGTATGGGAGACAGCTTGGGAATACCAGGTGCTGTGTGACTTTTATAGTTGAGTTGCTATTTACATTCAATTAGCAAGCTTAAAGGTGTTCTGCAAAAAAAACTAGCAATGTCTGTTGTTCAGGTTTTGCTCTCATTATAAATAGGTCATCTTTGCATTGTTTTACGGCTTACGGCCACACCAGCCTGAAAACGCCCGATCTCATTTGACCTCGGAAGCTAAGCTCGTTTGGGCCTGGTTAGTACTTGGATGGGAGACCACCTGGGAATACCAGGTACTGTAAGCCTATTAGATTTAATTATCAAGCTTAAATGTGTTCTGCAAAAATCTAGCAATTTCTGTTGTTCAGGTTTTGCTCTTGTTATAATTAGATAATCTTTGCATTGTTTTATGGCTTACGGCCACACCAGCCTGAAAACGCCCGATCCTATTTGACCTAGGAAGCTAAATAGGTTTAGGCCAGGTTAATACTTGTATGGGAGACAGCTTGGGAATACCAGGTGCTGTGTGACTTTTATAGTTGAGTTGCTATTTACATTCAATTAGCAAGCTTAAAGGTGTTCTGCAAAAAAAACTAGCAATGTCTGTTGTTCAGGTTTTGCTCTCATTATAAATAGGTCATCTTTGCATTGTTTTACGGCTTACGGCCACACCAGCCTGAAAACGCCCGATCTCATTTGACCTCGGAAGCTAAGCTCGTTTGGGCCTGGTTAGTACTTGGATGGGAGACCACCTGGGAATACCAGGTGCTGTAAGCCTATTAGATTTAATTATCAAGCTAAATAGGTTTGGGCCAGGTTAATACTTGTATGGGAGACAGCTTGGGAATACCAGGTGCTGTGTGACTTTTATAGTTGAGTTGCTGTTTACATTCAATTAGCAAGCTTAAATGTGTTCTGCAAAAAAACTAGCAATTTCTGTTGTTCAGGTTTTGCTCTTGTTATAATTAGATCATCTTTGCATTGTTTTATGGCTTACGGCCACACCAGCCTGAAAACGCCCGATTTCATTTGACCTAGGAAGCTAAATAGGTTTAGGCCAGGTTAATACTTGTATGGGAGACAGCTTGGGAATACCAGGTGCTGTGTGACTTTTATAGTTGAGTTGCTATTTACATTCAATTAGCAAGCTTAAAGGTGTTCTGCAAAAAAAACTAGCAATGTCTGTTGTTCAGGTTTTGCTCTCATTATAAATAGGTCATCTTTGCATTGTTTTACGGCTTACGGCCACACCAGCCTGAAAACGCCCGATCTCATTTGACCTCGGAAGCTAAGCTCGTTTGGGCCTGGTTAGTACTTGGATGGGAGACCACCTGGGAATACCAGGTGCTGTAAGCCTATTAGATTTAATTATCAAGCTAAATAGGTTTGGGCCAGGTTAATACTTGTATGGGAGACAGCTTGGGAATACCAGGTGCTGTGTGACTTTTATAGTTGAGTTGCTGTTTACATTCAATTAGCAAGCTTAAATGTGTTCTGCAAAAAAACTAGCAATTTCTGTTGTTCAGGTTTTGCTCTTGTTATAATTAGATAATCTTTGCATTGTTTTATGGCTTGCGGCCACACCAGCCTGAAAACGCCCGATCTCATTTGACCTCGGAAGCTAAATAGGTTTTGGCCAGGTTAATACTTGTATGGGGGACAGCTTGGGAATACCAGGTGCTGTGTGACTTTTATAGTTGAGTTGCTGTTTACATTCAATTAGCAAGCTTAAATGTGTTCTGCAAAAAACTAGCAATTTCTGTTGTTCAGGTTTTGCTCTTGTTATAATTAGATAATCTTTGCATTGTTTTATGGCTTACGGCCACACCAGCCTGAAAACGCCCGATCCTATTTGACCTAGGAAGCTAAATAGGTTTAGGCCAGGTTAATACTTGTATGGGAGACAGCTTGGGAATACCAGGTGCTGTGTGACTTTTATAGTTGAGTTGCTATTTACATTCAATTAGCAAGCTTAAAGGTGTTCTGCAAAAAAAACTAGCAATGTCTGTTGTTCAGGTTTTGCTCTCATTATAAATAGGTCATCTTTGCATTGTTTTACGGCTTACGGCCACACCAGCCTGAAAACGCCCGATCTCATTTGACCTCGGAAGCTAAGCTCGTTTGGGCCTGGTTAGTACTTGGATGGGAGACCACCTGGGAATACCAGGTGCTGTAAGCCTATTAGATTTAATTATCAAGCTAAATAGGTTTGGGCCAGGTTAATACTTGTATGGGAGACAGCTTGGGAATACCAGGTGCTGTGTGACTTTTATAGTTGAGTTGCTGTTTACATTCAATTAGCAAGCTTAAATGTGTTCTGCAAAAAAACTAGCAATTTCTGTTGTTCAGGTTTTGCTCTTGTTATAATTAGATAATCTTTGCATTGTTTTATGGCTTACGGCCACACCAGCCTGAAAACGCCCGATTTCATTTGACCTAGGAAGCTAAATAGGTTTAGGCCAGGTTAATACTTGTATGGGAGACAGCTTGGGAATACCAGGTGCTGTGTGACTTTTATAGTTGAGTTGCTATTTACATTCAATTAGCAAGCTTAAAGGTGTTCTGCAAAAAAAACTAGCAATGTCTGTTGTTCAGGTTTTGCTCTCATTATAAATAGGTCATCTTTGCATTGTTTTACGGCTTACGGCCACACCAGCCTGAAAACGCCCGATCTCATTTGACCTCGGAAGCTAAGCTCGTTTGGGCCTGGTTAGTACTTGGATGGGAGACCACCTGGGAATACCAGGTGCTGTAAGCCTATTAGATTTAATTATCAAGCTAAATAGGTTTGGGCCAGGTTAATACTTGTATGGGAGACAGCTTGGGAATACCAGGTGCTGTGTGACTTTTATAGTTGAGTTGCTGTTTACATTCAATTAGCAAGCTTAAATGTGTTCTGCAAAAAAACTAGCAATTTCTGTTGTTCAGGTTTTGCTCTTGTTATAATTAGATAATCTTTGCATTGTTTTATGGCTTGCGGCCACACCAGCCTGAAAACGCCCGATCTCATTTGACCTCGGAAGCTAAATAGGTTTTGGCCAGGTTAATACTTGTATGGGGGACAGCTTGGGAATACCAGGTGCTGTGTGACTTTTATAGTTGAGTTGCTGTTTACATTCAATTAGCAAGCTTAAATGTGTTCTGCAAAAAAACTAGCAATTTCTGTTGTTCAGGTTTTGCTCTTGTTATAATTAGATAATCTTTGCATTGTTTTATGGCTTACGGCCACACCAGCCTGAAAACGCCCGATTTCATTTGACCTAGGAAGCTAAATAGGTTTAGGCCAGGTTAATACTTGTATGGGAGACAGCTTGGGAATACCAGGTGCTGTGTGACTTTTATAGTTGAGTTGCTGTTTACATTCAATTAGCAAGCTTAAATGTGTTCTGCAAAAAAACTAGCAATTTCTGTTGTTCAGGTTTTGCTCTTGTTATAATTAGATAATCTTTGCATTGTTTTATGGCTTACGGCCACACCAGCCTGAAAACGCCCGATTTCATTTGACCTAGGAAGCTAAATAGGTTTAGGCCAGGTTAATACTTGTATGGGAGACAGCTTGGGAATACCAGGTGCTGTGTGACTTTTATAGTTGAGTTGCTATTTACATTCAATTAGCAAGCTTAAAGGTGTTCTGCAAAAAAAACTAGCAATGTCTGTTGTTCAGGTTTTGCTCTCATTATAAATAGGTCATCTTTGCATTGTTTTACGGCTTACGGCCACACCAGCCTGAAAACGCCCGATCTCATTTGACCTCGGAAGCTAAGCTCGTTTGGGCCTGGTTAGTACTTGGATGGGAGACCACCTGGGAATACCAGGTGCTGTAAGCCTATTAGATTTAATTATCAAGCTAAATAGGTTTGGGCCAGGTTAATACTTGTATGGGAGACAGCTTGGGAATACCAGGTGCTGTGTGACTTTTATAGTTGAGTTGCTGTTTACATTCAATTAGCAAGCTTAAATGTGTTCTGCAAAAAAACTAGCAATTTCTGTTGTTCAGGTTTTGCTCTTGTTATAATTAGATCATCTTTGCATTGTTTTATGGCTTACGGCCACACCAGCCTGAAAACGCCCGATTTCATTTGACCTAGGAAGCTAAATAGGTTTAGGCCAGGTTAATACTTGTATGGGAGACAGCTTGGGAATACCAGGTGCTGTGTGACTTTTATAGTTGAGTTGCTATTTACATTCAATTAGCAAGCTTAAAGGTGTTCTGCAAAAAAAACTAGCAATGTCTGTTGTTCAGGTTTTGCTCTCATTATAAATAGGTCATCTTTGCATTGTTTTACGGCTTACGGCCACACCAGCCTGAAAACGCCCGATCTCATTTGACCTCGGAAGCTAAGCTCGTTTGGGCCTGGTTAGTACTTGGATGGGAGACCACCTGGGAATACCAGGTGCTGTAAGCCTATTAGATTTAATTATCAAGCTAAATAGGTTTGGGCCAGGTTAATACTTGTATGGGAGACAGCTTGGGAATACCAGGTGCTGTGTGACTTTTATAGTTGAGTTGCTGTTTACATTCAATTAGCAAGCTTAAATGTGTTCTGCAAAAAAACTAGCAATTTCTGTTGTTCAGGTTTTGCTCTTGTTATAATTAGATAATCTTTGCATTGTTTTATGGCTTGCGGCCACACCAGCCTGAAAACGCCCGATCTCATTTGACCTCGGAAGCTAAATAGCTTTTGGCCAGGTTAATACTTGTATGGGGGACAGCTTGGGAATACCAGGTGCAGTGTGACTTTTATAGTTGAGTTGCTGTTTACATTCAATTAGCAAGCTTAAATGTGTTCTGCAAAAAACTAGCAATTTCTGTTGTTCAGGTTTTGCTCTTGTTATAATTAGATAATCTTTGCATTGTTTTATGGCTTACGGCCACACCAGCCTGAAAACGCCCGATTTCATTTGACCTAGGAAGCTAAATAGGTTTAGGCCAGGTTAATACTTATATGGGAGACAGCTTGGGAATACCAGGTGCTGTGTGACTTTTATAGTTGAGTTGCTATTTACATTCAATTAGCAAGCTTAAAGGTGTTCTGCAAAAAAAACTAGCAATGTCTGTTGTTCAGGTTTTGCTCTCATTATAAATAGGTCATCTTTGCATTGTTTTACGGCTTACGGCCACACCAGCCTGAAAACGCCCGATCTCATTTGACCTCGGAAGCTAAGCTCGTTTGGGCCTGGTTAGTACTTGGATGGGAGACCACCTGGGAATACCAGGTACTGTAAGCCTATTAGATTTAATTATCAAGCTTAAATGTGTTCTGCAAAAATCTAGCAATTTCTGTTGTTCAGGTTTTGCTCTTGTTATAATTAGATAATCTTTGCATTGTTTTATGGCTTACGGCCACACCAGCCTGAAAACGCCCGATCCTATTTGACCTAGGAAGCTAAATAGGTTTAGGCCAGGTTAATACTTGTATGGGAGACAGCTTGGGAATACCAGGTGCTGTGTGACTTTTATAGTTGAGTTGCTATTTACATTCAATTAGCAAGCTTAAAGGTGTTCTGCAAAAAAAACTAGCAATGTCTGTTGTTCAGGTTTTGCTCTCATTATAAATAGGTCATCTTTGCATTGTTTTACGGCTTACGGCCACACCAGCCTGAAAACGCCCGATCTCATTTGACCTCGGAAGCTAAGCTCGTTTGGGCCTGGTTAGTACTTGGATGGGAGACCACCTGGGAATACCAGGTGCTGTAAGCCTATTAGATTTAATTATCAAGCTAAATAGGTTTGGGCCAGGTTAATACTTGTATGGGAGACAGCTTGGGAATACCAGGTGCTGTGTGACTTTTATAGTTGAGTTGCTGTTTACATTCAATTAGCAAGCTTAAATGTGTTCTGCAAAAAACTAGCAATTTCTGTTGTTCAGGTTTTGCTCTTGTTATAATTAGATAATCTTTGCATTGTTTTATGGCTTACGGCCACACCAGCCTGAAAACGCCCGATTTCATTTGACCTAGGAAGCTAAATAGGTTTAGGCCAGGTTAATACTTGTATGGGAGACAGCTTGGGAATACCAGGTGCTGTGTGACTTTTATAGTTGAGTTGCTGTTTACATTCAATTAGCAAGCTTAAATGTGTTCTGCAAAAAAACTAGCAATTTCTGTTGTTCAGGTTTTGCTCTTGTTATAATTAGATAATCTTTGCATTGTTTTATGGCTTACGGCCACACCAGCCTGAAAACGCCCGATTTCATTTGACCTAGGAAGCTAAATAGGTTTAGGCCAGGTTAATACTTGTATGGGAGACAGCTTGGGAATACCAGGTGCTGTGTGACTTTTATAGTTGAGTTGCTATTTACATTCAATTAGCAAGCTTAAAGGTGTTCTGCAAAAAAAACTAGCAATGTCTGTTGTTCAGGTTTTGCTCTCATTATAAATAGGTCATCTTTGCATTGTTTTACGGCTTACGGCCACACCAGCCTGAAAACGCCCGATCTCATTTGACCTCGGAAGCTAAGCTCGTTTGGGCCTGGTTAGTACTTGGATGGGAGACCACCTGGGAATACCAGGTACTGTAAGCCTATTAGATTTAATTATCAAGCTTAAATGTGTTCTGCAAAAATCTAGCAATTTCTGTTGTTCAGGTTTTGCTCTTGTTATAATTAGATAATCTTTGCATTGTTTTATGGCTTACAGCCACACCAGCCTGAAAACGCCCGATCCTATTTGACCTAGGAAGCTAAATAGGTTTAGGCCAGGTTAATACTTGTATGGGAGACAGCTTGGGAATACCAGGTGCTGTGTGACTTTTATAGTTGAGTTGCTATTTACATTCAATTAGCAAGCTTAAAGGTGTTCTGCAAAAAAAACTAGCAATGTCTGTTGTTCAGGTTTTGCTCTCATTATAAATAGGTCATCTTTGCATTGTTTTATGGCTTACGGCCACACCAGCCTGAAAACGCCCGATCTCATTTGACCTCGGAAGCTAAGCTTGTTTGGGCCTGGTTAGTACTTGGATGGGAGACCACCTGGGAATACCAGGTGCTGTAAGCCTATTAGATTTAATTATCAAGCTAAATAGGTTTGGGCCAGGTTAATACTTGTATGGGAGACAGCTTGGGAATACCAGGTGCTGTGTGACTTTTATAGTTGAGTTGCTGTTTACATTCAATTAGCAAGCTTAAATGTGTTCTGCAAAAAAACTAGCAATTTCTGTTGTTCAGGTTTTGCTCTTGTTATAATTAGATAATCTTTGCATTGTTTTATGGCTTACGGCCACACCAGCCTGAAAACGCCCGATTTCATTTGACCTAGGAAGCTAAATAGGTTTAGGCCAGGTTAATACTTGTATGGGAGACAGCTTGGGAATACCAGGTGCTGTGTGACTTTTATAGTTGAGTTGCTATTTACATTCAATTAGCAAGCTTAAAGGTGTTCTGCAAAAAAAACTAGCAATGTCTGTTGTTCAGGTTTTGCTCTCATTATAAATAGGTCATCTTTGCATTGTTTTACGGCTTACGGCCACACCAGCCTGAAAACGCCCGATCTCATTTGACCTCGGAAGCTAAGCTCGTTTGGGCCTGGTTAGTACTTGGATGGGAGACCACCTGGGAATACCAGGTACTGTAAGCCTATTAGATTTAATTATCAAGCTTAAATGTGTTCTGCAAAAATCTAGCAATTTCTGTTGTTCAGGTTTTGCTCTTGTTATAATTAGATAATCTTTGCATTGTTTTATGGCTTACGGCCACACCAGCCTGAAAACGCCCGATCCTATTTGACCTAGGAAGCTAAATAGGTTTAGGCCAGGTTAATACTTGTATGGGAGACAGCTTGGGAATACCAGGTGCTGTGTGACTTTTATAGTTGAGTTGCTATTTACATTCAATTAGCAAGCTTAAAGGTGTTCTGCAAAAAAAACTAGCAATGTCTGTTGTTCAGGTTTTGCTCTCATTATAAATAGGTCATCTTTGCATTGTTTTACGGCTTACGGCCACACCAGCCTGAAAACGCCCGATCTCATTTGACCTCGGAAGCTAAGCTCGTTTGGGCCTGGTTAGTACTTGGATGGGAGACCACCTGGGAATACCAGGTGCTGTAAGCCTATTAGATTTAATTATCAAGCTAAATAGGTTTGGGCCAGGTTAATACTTGTATGGGAGACAGCTTGGGAATGCCAGGTGCTGTGTGACTTTTATAGTTGAGTTGCTGTTTACATTCAATTAGCAAGCTTAAATGTGTTCTGCAAAAAAACTAGCAATTTCTGTTGTTCAGGTTTTGCTCTTGTTATAATTAGATAATCTTTGCATTGTTTTATGGCTTACGGCCACACCAGCCTGAAAACGCCCGATTTCATTTGACCTAGGAAGCTAAATAGGTTTAGGCCAGGTTAATACTTGTATGGGAGACAGCTTGGGAATACCAGGTGCTGTGTGACTTTTATAGTTGAGTTGCTATTTACATTCAATTAGCAAGCTTAAAGGTGTTCTGCAAAAAAAACTAGCAATGTCTGTTGTTCAGGTTTTGCTCTCATTATAAATAGGTCATCTTTGCATTGTTTTACGGCTTACGGCCACACCAGCCTGAAAACGCCCGATCTCATTTGACCTCGGAAGCTAAGCTCGTTTGGGCCTGGTTAGTACTTGGATGGGAGACCACCTGGGAATACCAGGTGCTGTAAGCCTATTAGATTTAATTATCAAGCTAAATAGGTTTGGGCCAGGTTAATACTTGTATGGGAGACAGCTTGGGAATACCAGGTGCTGTGTGACTTTTATAGTTGAGTTGCTGTTTACATTCAATTAGCAAGCTTAAATGTGTTCTGCAAAAAAACTAGCAATTTCTGTTGTTCAGGTTTTGCTCTTGTTATAATTAGATAATCTTTGCATTGTTTTATGGCTTGCGGCCACACCAGCCTGAAAACGCCCGATCTCATTTGACCTCGGAAGCTAAATAGGTTTTGGCCAGGTTAATACTTGTATGGGGGACAGCTTGGGAATACCAGGTGCTGTGTGACTTTTATAGTTGAGTTGCTGTTTACATTCAATTAGCAAGCTTAAATGTGTTCTGCAAAAAAACTAGCAATTTCTGTTGTTCAGGTTTTGCTCTTGTTATAATTAGATAATCTTTGCATTGTTTTATGGCTTACGGCCACACCAGCCTGAAAACGCCCGATTTCATTTGACCTAGGAAGCTAAATAGGTTTAGGCCAGGTTAATACTTGTATGGGAGACAGCTTGGGAATACCAGGTGCTGTGTGACTTTTATAGTTGAGTTGCTGTTTACATTCAATTAGCAAGCTTAAATGTGTTCTGCAAAAAAACTAGCAATTTCTGTTGTTCAGGTTTTGCTCTTGTTATAATTAGATAATCTTTGCATTGTTTTATGGCTTACGGCCACACCAGCCTGAAAACGCCCGATTTCATTTGACCTAGGAAGCTAAATAGGTTTAGGCCAGGTTAATACTTGTATGGGAGACAGCTTGGGAATACCAGGTGCTGTGTGACTTTTATAGTTGAGTTGCTATTTACATTCAATTAGCAAGCTTAAAGGTGTTCTGCAAAAAAAACTAGCAATGTCTGTTGTTCAGGTTTTGCTCTCATTATAAATAGGTCATCTTTGCATTGTTTTACGGCTTACGGCCACACCAGCCTGAAAACGCCCGATCTCATTTGACCTCGGAAGCTAAGCTCGTTTGGGCCTGGTTAGTACTTGGATGGGAGACCACCTGGGAATACCAGGTGCTGTAAGCCTATTAGATTTAATTATCAAGCTAAATAGGTTTGGGCCAGGTTAATACTTGTATGGGAGACAGCTTGGGAATGCCAGGTGCTGTGTGACTTTTATAGTTGAGTTGCTGTTTACATTCAATTAGCAAGCTTAAATGTGTTCTGCAAAAAAACTAGCAATTTCTGTTGTTCAGGTTTTGCTCTTGTTATAATTAGATAATCTTTGCATTGTTTTATGGCTTACGGCCACACCAGCCTGAAAACGCCCGATTTCATTTGACCTAGGAAGCTAAATAGGTTTAGGCCAGGTTAATACTTGTATGGGAGACAGCTTGGGAATACCAGGTGCTGTGTGACTTTTATAGTTGAGTTGCTATTTACATTCAATTAGCAAGCTTAAAGGTGTTCTGCAAAAAAAACTAGCAATGTCTGTTGTTCAGGTTTTGCTCTCATTATAAATAGGTCATCTTTGCATTGTTTTACGGCTTACGGCCACACCAGCCTGAAAACGCCCGATCTCATTTGACCTCGGAAGCTAAGCTCGTTTGGGCCTGGTTAGTACTTGGATGGGAGACCACCTGGGAATACCAGGTGCTGTAAGCCTATTAGATTTAATTATCAAGCTAAATAGGTTTGGGCCAGGTTAATACTTGTATGGGAGACAGCTTGGGAATACCAGGTGCTGTGTGACTTTTATAGTTGAGTTGCTGTTTACATTCAATTAGCAAGCTTAAATGTGTTCTGCAAAAAAACTAGCAATTTCTGTTGTTCAGGTTTTGCTCTTGTTATAATTAGATAATCTTTGCATTGTTTTATGGCTTGCGGCCACACCAGCCTGAAAACGCCCGATCTCATTTGACCTCGGAAGCTAAATAGGTTTTGGCCAGGTTAATACTTGTATGGGGGACAGCTTGGGAATACCAGGTGCTGTGTGACTTTTATAGTTGAGTTGCTGTTTACATTCAATTAGCAAGCTTAAATGTGTTCTGCAAAAAAACTAGCAATTTCTGTTGTTCAGGTTTTGCTCTTGTTATAATTAGATAATCTTTGCATTGTTTTATGGCTTACGGCCACACCAGCCTGAAAACGCCCGATTTCATTTGACCTAGGAAGCTAAATAGGTTTAGGCCAGGTTAATACTTGTATGGGAGACAGCTTGGGAATACCAGGTGCTGTGTGACTTTTATAGTTGAGTTGCTGTTTACATTCAATTAGCAAGCTTAAATGTGTTCTGCAAAAAAACTAGCAATTTCTGTTGTTCAGGTTTTGCTCTTGTTATAATTAGATAATCTTTGCATTGTTTTATGGCTTACGGCCACACCAGCCTGAAAACGCCCGATTTCATTTGACCTAGGAAGCTAAATAGGTTTAGGCCAGGTTAATACTTGTATGGGAGACAGCTTGGGAATACCAGGTGCTGTGTGACTTTTATAGTTGAGTTGCTATTTACATTCAATTAGCAAGCTTAAAGGTGTTCTGCAAAAAAAACTAGCAATGTCTGTTGTTCAGGTTTTGCTCTCATTATAAATAGGTCATCTTTGCATTGTTTTACGGCTTACGGCCACACCAGCCTGAAAACGCCCGATCTCATTTGACCTCGGAAGCTAAGCTCGTTTGGGCCTGGTTAGTACTTGGATGGGAGACCACCTGGGAATACCAGGTACTGTAAG
>NW_027507312.1:0-52726 GCF_052324685.1 Brachyhypopomus gauderio | reverse complement strand
TGTCATTTTGATAAAGTCTGTGCCTTTGTAATGAGTTTTGACATCTACAAAACTGTTCTAAACAGGTATAGTGAGAATACATTTCACATTTTCTTCTTTTTATAGAATGACCAATGATAATTATTATCGTTTTTGAAGTATACGTGTCCTGAGGACTGTTGTAAGATGACTGGATATAATGTAATAAGAAATATAATTAGTGAACAGTATATGGACTATTCATGGGTTATTTATGGCTTTGTATGTAGACTTTATGGTCTCTTTGGATCAGGAACTTGTGAATGTTTGTCCTAGCCCAAACAGCTTGGTTTATGTGATGGAATTGCTTGAAAGATGTTGGAGGCTGTGATCTTGCTGAAGAGAGTTCATGTCTCTGGTGTGGTGTGCCCATGAGCTTTGGAGAAGTATCTTCTGTGTTGAGACATGGCTGCTTAGAGACATGGGCACGATTTTCAACACAGGTGGCTTTAAAAGTGTCATGAAAGGTGCCAATCATTGTGATTGTAAAAATATGCTTGTGACTCTTTAGCGCATGAGAATGGTCAGTGGTATTGGAAGCCAAACTCTAAAGATGTTGCTGGAGAAATATGCTGCCCTTGCCACCTGTAAATAATGTTATCAGAGTGAAGCACCTGTGTGGTTCTAGACAGCTCACATGGGTTGTGAAGCAGGCGACTCTGAAGGTCACACAGCAGGAATTTGAATTCTTTAAGACTCTAGATTGTGGAATGGAAAGCATAACGGAAGTAGCCTAGCTGCATGACGGAAGAATGATAAGAATAATGTATTGCAAAGACTAATCAGCTTAATAAATGATTAAACATGTGCATTTTGCTATATTGTGGTTTGCACTGGAGTAAAAGTTGGTAGACAAGTGCTTTCTTAAAAGGATGACATACATCATTGTGGTGTGTGGAATATTGCAGCACACATGCTCTATATGCAGGAGCCTTTGCTGATATTCTACTTATGGACTACTCATGGGTTATGTATGGCTTTGTATGTAGACTTTATGGTCTCTTTGGATCAGGAACTTGTGAATGTTTGTCCTAGCTCAAACAGCTTGGTTTATGTGATGGAATTGCTTGAAAGATGTTGGAGGCTGTGATCTTGCTGAAGAGAGTTCATGTCTCTGGTGTGGTGTGCCCATGAGCTTTGGAGAAGTATCTTCTGTGTTGAGACATGGCTGCTTAGAGACATGGGCACGATTTTCAACACAGGTGGCTTTAAAAGTGTCATGAAAGGTGCCAATCATTGTGATTGTAAAAATATGCTTGTGACTCTTTAGCGCATGAGAATGGTCAGTAGTATTGGAAGCCAAACTCTAAAGATGTTGCTGGAGAAATATGCTGCCCTTGCCACCTGTAAATAACGTTATCAGAGTGAAGCACCTGTGTGGTTCTAGACAGCTCACATGGGTTGTGAAGCAGGCGACTCTGAAGGTCACACAGCAGGAATTTGAATTCTTTAAGACTCTAGATTGTGGAATGGAAAGCATAACGGAAGTAGCCTAGCTGCATGACGGAAGAATGATAAGAATAATGTATTGCAAAGACTAATCAGCTTAATAAATGATTAAACATGTGCATTTTGCTATATTGTGGTTTGCACTGGAGTAAAAGTTGATAGACATATGGGTTCTTAAAAGAATAACAGACATAATTGAGGTTGGTGGAATATGGTAGCACACAGGGTAAACAAGTAGGAGCTTTTAATGATGTTGAATTTACCCATAAAACTCTTATATGAACAGGTGTTATGAGATGGCGACACACACATGGCGGGAGTGACAACGACTGTACAGTCACATAAACAGACACAAGGCAAGCTAAACTAAATGATACTAACAATTACACACGTATTTAATAATTGTACAACCTAACCATCATAAACCTATCTTTTAACTGAGCCGCGCTGGGGCCTCATGGGTAATTTGCCTCGGTCCAATGGGGCATTCCCCACTTACCCATGCGCCCCCGTGGCTGCGCTATTCATCTGTATTACGTTACGATAATGTACAATTATTTTAAATATGTCTGTAATTATGTGTGCCATTTAGTTTACCTTGCCCTGTGTCTGTTTATGTTACTGAAATATTTTATTTTGTAGATTATTAAAAGAATAATCAAAAGGAGGCTGTGCCCTTAGGCTATAGGCATTTTACCAAGGCAACGGGACAACAAATCAAGTCAAAACAATTAGTTTTTCAAATTAAAGCGACACTCGTGCGTTTTTGTAAATCTACAAATTAAAAGGGAGACGGACTTGATTGTAGTCACTGGAAAACAGCTGCACACACGGTCGATATGTGAAAACTCCACCTTTTATTTAAATTACACATAAAAGATATATAAGAACACCTCTAATGACATGGCGACACAAACATGGCGGGAGTGACAACGACTGTACAGTCACATAAACAGACACAAGGCAAGCTAAACTAAATGATACTAACAATTACACACGTATTTAATAATTGTACAACCTAACCATCATGTAAAACCTATCTTTTAACTGAGGCGCGCTGGGGCCTCTTGGGTAATTTGCCTCGGTCCAATGGGGCATTCCCCACTTACCCATGCGCCCCCGTGGCTGCGCTATTCATCTGTATTACGTTACGATAATGTACAATTATTTTAAATATGTCTGTAATTATGTGTGCCATTTAGTTTACCTTGCCTGTGTCTGTTTATGTGACTGAAAAGTTTTATTTTGTAGATTAATAAAAGAATAATCAAAAGGAGGCCGTGCCCTTAGGCTATAGGCATTTTACCAAGGCAACGGGACAACAAATCAAGACAAAACAATTCGTTTTTCAAATTAAAGCGACACTCGTGCATTTTTGTTCATTTACAAATTAAATAGTGTTAACTTTCTAACCTCTAAAGTTTGTCATTTTGATAAAGTCTGTGCCTTTGTAATGAGTTTTGACATCTACAAAACTGTTCTAAACAGGTATAGTGAGAATACATTTCACATTTTCTTCTTTTTATAGAATGACCAATGATAATTATTATCGTTTTTGAAGTATACGTGTCCTGAGGACTGTTGTAAGATGACTGGATATAATGTAATAAGAAATATAATTAGTGAACAGTATATGGACTATTCATGGGTTATTTATGGCTTTGTATGTAGACTTTATGGTCTCTTTGGATCAGGAACTTGTGAATGTTTGTCCTAGCCCAAACAGCTTGGTTTATGTGATGGAATTGCTTGAAAGATGTTGGAGGCTGTGATCTTGCTGAAGAGAGTTCATGTCTCTGGTGTGGTGTGCCCATGAGCTTTGGAGAAGTATCTTCTGTGTTGAGACATGGCTGCTTAGAGACATGGGCACGATTTTCAACACAGGTGGCTTTAAAAGTGTCATGAAAGGTGCCAATCATTGTGATTGTAAAAATATGCTTGTGACTCTTTAGCGCATGAGAATGGTCAGTGGTATTGGAAGCCAAACTCTAAAGATGTTGCTGGAGAAATATGCTGCCCTTGCCACCTGTAAATAATGTTATCAGAGTGAAGCACCTGTGTGGTTCTAGACAGCTCACATGGGTTGTGAAGCAGGCGACTCTGAAGGTCACACAGCAGGAATTTGAATTCTTTAAGACTCTAGATTGTGGAATGGAAAGCATAACGGAAGTAGCCTAGCTGCATGACGGAAGAATGATAAGAATAATGTATTGCAAAGACTAATCAGCTTAATAAATGATTAAACATGTGCATTTTGCTATATTGTGGTTTGCACTGGAGTAAAAGTTGGTAGACAAGTGCTTTCTTAAAAGGATGACATACATCATTGTGGTGTGTGGAATATTGCAGCACACATGCTCTATATGCAGGAGCCTTTGCTGATATTCTACTTATGGACTACTCATGGGTTATGTATGGCTTTGTATGTAGACTTTATGGTCTCTTTGGATCAGGAACTTGTGAATGTTTGTCCTAGCTCAAACAGCTTGGTTTATGTGATGGAATTGCTTGAAAGATGTTGGAGGCTGTGATCTTGCTGAAGAGAGTTCATGTCTCTGGTGTGGTGTGCCCATGAGCTTTGGAGAAGTATCTTCTGTGTTGAGACATGGCTGCTTAGAGACATGGGCACGATTTTCAACACAGGTGGCTTTAAAAGTGTCATGAAAGGTGCCAATCATTGTGATTGTAAAAATATGCTTGTGACTCTTTAGCGCATGAGAATGGTCAGTAGTATTGGAAGCCAAACTCTAAAGATGTTGCTGGAGAAATATGCTGCCCTTGCCACCTGTAAATAACGTTATCAGAGTGAAGCACCTGTGTGGTTCTAGACAGCTCACATGGGTTGTGAAGCAGGCGACTCTGAAGGTCACACAGCAGGAATTTGAATTCTTTAAGACTCTAGATTGTGGAATGGAAAGCATAACGGAAGTAGCCTAGCTGCATGACGGAAGAATGATAAGAATAATGTATTGCAAAGACTAATCAGCTTAATAAATGATTAAACATGTGCATTTTGCTATATTGTGGTTTGCACTGGAGTAAAAGTTGGTAGACAAGTGCTTTCTTAAAAGGATGACATACATCATTGTGGTGTGTGGAATATTGCAGCACACATGCTCTATATGCAGGAGCCTTTGCTGATATTCTACTTATGGACTACTCATGGGTTATGTATGGCTTTGTATGTAGACTTTATGGTCTCTTTGGATCAGGAACTTGTGAATGTTTGTCCTAGCTCAAACAGCTTGGTTTATGTGATGGAATTGCTTGAAAGATGTTGGAGGCTGTGATCTTGCTGAAGAGAGTTCATGTCTCTGGTGTGGTGTGCCCATGAGCTTTGGAGAAGTATCTTCTGTGTTGAGACATGGCTGCTTAGAGACATGGGCACGATTTTCAACACAGGTGGCTTTAAAAGTGTCATGAAAGGTGCCAATCATTGTGATTGTAAAAATATGCTTGTGACTCTTTAGCGCATGAGAATGGTCAGTAGTATTGGAAGCCAAACTCTAAAGATGTTGCTGGAGAAATATGCTGCCCTTGCCACCTGTAAATAACGTTATCAGAGTGAAGCACCTGTGTGGTTCTAGACAGCTCACATGGGTTGTGAAGCAGGCGACTCTGAAGGTCACACAGCAGGAATTTGAATTCTTTAAGACTCTAGATTGTGGAATGGAAAGCATAACGGAAGTAGCCTAGCTGCATGACGGAAGAATGATAAGAATAATGTATTGCAAAGACTAATCAGCTTAATAAATGATTAAACATGTGCATTTTGCTATATTGTGGTTTGCACTGGAGTAAAAGTTGATAGACATATGGGTTCTTAAAAGAATAACAGACATAATTGAGGTTGGTGGAATATGGTAGCACACAGGGTAAACAAGTAGGAGCTTTTAATGATGTTGAATTTACCCATAAAACTCTTATATGAACAGGTGTTATGAGATGGCGACACACACATGGCGGGAGTGACAACGACTGTACAGTCACATAAACAGACACAAGGCAAGCTAAACTAAATGATACTAACAATTACACACGTATTTAATAATTGTACAACCTAACCATCATAAACCTATCTTTTAACTGAGCCGCGCTGGGGCCTCATGGGTAATTTGCCTCGGTCCAATGGGGCATTCCCCACTTACCCATGCGCCCCCGTGGCTGCGCTATTCGTCTGTATTACGTTACGATAATGTACAATTATTTTAAATATGTCTGTAATTATGTGTGCCATTTAGTTTACCTTGCCCTGTGTCTGTTTATGTTACTGAAATGTTTTATTTTGTAGATTATTAAAAGAATAATCAAAAGGAGGCCGTGCCCTTAGGCTATAGGCATTTTACCAAGGCAACGGGACAACAAATCAAGTCAAAACAATTAGTTTTTCAAATTAAAGCGACACTCGTGCGTTTTTGTAAATCTACAAATTAAAAGGGAGTCGGACTTGATTGTAGTCACTGGAAAACAGCTGCACACACGGTCGATATGTGAAAACTCCGCCTTTTATTTAAATTACACATAAAAGATATATAAGAACACGTCTAATGACATGGCGACACAAACATGGCGGGAGTGACAACGACTGTACAGTCACATAAACAGACACAAGGCAAGCTAAACTAAATGATACTAACAATTACACACGTATTTAATAATTGTACAACCTAACCATCATGTAAAACCTATCTTTTAACTGAGGCGCGCTGGGGCCTCTTGGGTAATTTGCCTCGGTCCAATGGGGCATTCCCCACTTACCCATGCGCCCCCGTGGCTGCGCTATTCATCTGTATTACGTTACGATAATGTACAATTATTTTAAATATGTCTGTAATTATGTGTGCCATTTAGTTTACCTTGCCTGTGTCTGTTTATGTGACTGAAAAGTTTTATTTTGTAGATTAATAAAAGAATAATCAAAAGGAGGCCGTGCCCTTAGGCTATAGGCATTTTACCAAGGCAACGGGACAACAAATCAAGACAAAACAATTCGTTTTTCAAATTAAAGCGACACTCGTGCATTTTTGTTCATTTACAAATTAAATAGTGTTAACTTTCTAACCTCTAAAGTTTGTCATTTTGATAAAGTCTGTGCCTTTGTAATGAGTTTTGACATCTACAAAACTGTTCTAAACAGGTATAGTGAGAATACATTTCACATTTTCTTCTTTTTATAGAATGACCAATGATAATTATTATCGTTTTTGAAGTATACGTGTCCTGAGGACTGTTGTAAGATGACTGGATATAATGTAATAAGAAATATAATTAGTGAACAGTATATGGACTATTCATGGGTTATTTATGGCTTTGTATGTAGACTTTATGGTCTCTTTGGATCAGGAACTTGTGAATGTTTGTCCTAGCCCAAACAGCTTGGTTTATGTGATGGAATTGCTTGAAAGATGTTGGAGGCTGTGATCTTGCTGAAGAGAGTTCATGTCTCTGGTGTGGTGTGCCCATGAGCTTTGGAGAAGTATCTTCTGTGTTGAGACATGGCTGCTTAGAGACATGGGCACGATTTTCAACACAGGTGGCTTTAAAAGTGTCATGAAAGGTGCCAATCATTGTGATTGTAAAAATATGCTTGTGACTCTTTAGCGCATGAGAATGGTCAGTGGTATTGGAAGCCAAACTCTAAAGATGTTGCTGGAGAAATATGCTGCCCTTGCCACCTGTAAATAATGTTATCAGAGTGAAGCACCTGTGTGGTTCTAGACAGCTCACATGGGTTGTGAAGCAGGCGACTCTGAAGGTCACACAGCAGGAATTTGAATTCTTTAAGACTCTAGATTGTGGAATGGAAAGCATAACGGAAGTAGCCTAGCTGCATGACGGAAGAATGATAAGAATAATGTATTGCAAAGACTAATCAGCTTAATAAATGATTAAACATGTGCATTTTGCTATATTGTGGTTTGCACTGGAGTAAAAGTTGGTAGACAAGTGCTTTCTTAAAAGGATGACATACATCATTGTGGTGTGTGGAATATTGCAGCACACATGCTCTATATGCAGGAGCCTTTGCTGATATTCTACTTATGGACTACTCATGGGTTATGTATGGCTTTGTATGTAGACTTTATGGTCTCTTTGGATCAGGAACTTGTGAATGTTTGTCCTAGCTCAAACAGCTTGGTTTATGTGATGGAATTGCTTGAAAGATGTTGGAGGCTGTGATCTTGCTGAAGAGAGTTCATGTCTCTGGTGTGGTGTGCCCATGAGCTTTGGAGAAGTATCTTCTGTGTTGAGACATGGCTGCTTAGAGACATGGGCACGATTTTCAACACAGGTGGCTTTAAAAGTGTCATGAAAGGTGCCAATCATTGTGATTGTAAAAATATGCTTGTGACTCTTTAGCGCATGAGAATGGTCAGTAGTATTGGAAGCCAAACTCTAAAGATGTTGCTGGAGAAATATGCTGCCCTTGCCACCTGTAAATAACGTTATCAGAGTGAAGCACCTGTGTGGTTCTAGACAGCTCACATGGGTTGTGAAGCAGGCGACTCTGAAGGTCACACAGCAGGAATTTGAATTCTTTAAGACTCTAGATTGTGGAATGGAAAGCATAACGGAAGTAGCCTAGCTGCATGACGGAAGAATGATAAGAATAATGTATTGCAAAGACTAATCAGCTTAATAAATGATTAAACATGTGCATTTTGCTATATTGTGGTTTGCACTGGAGTAAAAGTTGATAGACATATGGGTTCTTAAAAGAATAACAGACATAATTGAGGTTGGTGGAATATGGTAGCACACAGGGTAAACAAGTAGGAGCTTTTAATGATGTTGAATTTACCCATAAAACTCTTATATGAACAGGTGTTATGAGATGGCGACACACACATGGCGGGAGTGACAACGACTGTACAGTCACATAAACAGACACAAGGCAAGCTAAACTAAATGATACTAACAATTACACACGTATTTAATAATTGTACAACCTAACCATCATAAACCTATCTTTTAACTGAGCCGCGCTGGGGCCTCATGGGTAATTTGCCTCGGTCCAATGGGGCATTCCCCACTTACCCATGCGCCCCCGTGGCTGCGCTATTCATCTGTATTACGTTACGATAATGTACAATTATTTTAAATATGTCTGTAATTATGTGTGCCATTTAGTTTACCTTGCCCTGTGTCTGTTTATGTTACTGAAATATTTTATTTTGTAGATTATTAAAAGAATAATCAAAAGGAGGCTGTGCCCTTAGGCTATAGGCATTTTACCAAGGCAACGGGACAACAAATCAAGTCAAAACAATTAGTTTTTCAAATTAAAGCGACACTCGTGCGTTTTTGTAAATCTACAAATTAAAAGGGAGACGGACTTGATTGTAGTCACTGGAAAACAGCTGCACACACGGTCGATATGTGAAAACTCCACCTTTTATTTAAATTACACATAAAAGATATATAAGAACACCTCTAATGACATGGCGACACAAACATGGCGGGAGTGACAACGACTGTACAGTCACATAAACAGACACAAGGCAAGCTAAACTAAATGATACTAACAATTACACACGTATTTAATAATTGTACAACCTAACCATCATGTAAAACCTATCTTTTAACTGAGGCGCGCTGGGGCCTCTTGGGTAATTTGCCTCGGTCCAATGGGGCATTCCCCACTTACCCATGCGCCCCCGTGGCTGCGCTATTCATCTGTATTACGTTACGATAATGTACAATTATTTTAAATATGTCTGTAATTATGTGTGCCATTTAGTTTACCTTGCCTGTGTCTGTTTATGTGACTGAAAAGTTTTATTTTGTAGATTAATAAAAGAATAATCAAAAGGAGGCCGTGCCCTTAGGCTATAGGCATTTTACCAAGGCAACGGGACAACAAATCAAGACAAAACAATTCGTTTTTCAAATTAAAGCGACACTCGTGCATTTTTGTTCATTTACAAATTAAATAGTGTTAACTTTCTAACCTCTAAAGTTTGTCATTTTGATAAAGTCTGTGCCTTTGTAATGAGTTTTGACATCTACAAAACTGTTCTAAACAGGTATAGTGAGAATACATTTCACATTTTCTTCTTTTTATAGAATGACCAATGATAATTATTATCGTTTTTGAAGTATACGTGTCCTGAGGACTGTTGTAAGATGACTGGATATAATGTAATAAGAAATATAATTAGTGAACAGTATATGGACTATTCATGGGTTATTTATGGCTTTGTATGTAGACTTTATGGTCTCTTTGGATCAGGAACTTGTGAATGTTTGTCCTAGCCCAAACAGCTTGGTTTATGTGATGGAATTGCTTGAAAGATGTTGGAGGCTGTGATCTTGCTGAAGAGAGTTCATGTCTCTGGTGTGGTGTGCCCATGAGCTTTGGAGAAGTATCTTCTGTGTTGAGACATGGCTGCTTAGAGACATGGGCACGATTTTCAACACAGGTGGCTTTAAAAGTGTCATGAAAGGTGCCAATCATTGTGATTGTAAAAATATGCTTGTGACTCTTTAGCGCATGAGAATGGTCAGTGGTATTGGAAGCCAAACTCTAAAGATGTTGCTGGAGAAATATGCTGCCCTTGCCACCTGTAAATAATGTTATCAGAGTGAAGCACCTGTGTGGTTCTAGACAGCTCACATGGGTTGTGAAGCAGGCGACTCTGAAGGTCACACAGCAGGAATTTGAATTCTTTAAGACTCTAGATTGTGGAATGGAAAGCATAACGGAAGTAGCCTAGCTGCATGACGGAAGAATGATAAGAATAATGTATTGCAAAGACTAATCAGCTTAATAAATGATTAAACATGTGCATTTTGCTATATTGTGGTTTGCACTGGAGTAAAAGTTGGTAGACAAGTGCTTTCTTAAAAGGATGACATACATCATTGTGGTGTGTGGAATATTGCAGCACACATGCTCTATATGCAGGAGCCTTTGCTGATATTCTACTTATGGACTACTCATGGGTTATGTATGGCTTTGTATGTAGACTTTATGGTCTCTTTGGATCAGGAACTTGTGAATGTTTGTCCTAGCTCAAACAGCTTGGTTTATGTGATGGAATTGCTTGAAAGATGTTGGAGGCTGTGATCTTGCTGAAGAGAGTTCATGTCTCTGGTGTGGTGTGCCCATGAGCTTTGGAGAAGTATCTTCTGTGTTGAGACATGGCTGCTTAGAGACATGGGCACGATTTTCAACACAGGTGGCTTTAAAAGTGTCATGAAAGGTGCCAATCATTGTGATTGTAAAAATATGCTTGTGACTCTTTAGCGCATGAGAATGGTCAGTGGTATTGGAAGCCAAACTCTAAAGATGTTGCTGGAGAAATATGCTGCCCTTGCCACCTGTAAATAACGTTACCAGAGTGAAGCACCTGTGTGGTTCTAGACAGCTCACATGGGTTGTGAAGCAGGCGACTCTGAAGGTCACACAGCAGGAATTTGAATTCTTTAAGACTCTAGATTGTGGAATGGAAAGCATAACGGAAGTAGCCTAGCTGCATGACGGAAGAATGATAAGAATAATGTATTGCAAAGACTAATCAGCTTAATAAATGATTAAACATGTGCATTTTGCTATATTGTGGTTTGCACTGGAGTAAAAGTTGGTAGACAAGTGCTTTCTTAAAAGGATGACATACATCATTGTGGTGTGTGGAATATTGCAGCACACATGCTCTATATGCAGGAGCCTTTGCTGATATTCTACTTATGGACTACTCATGGGTTATGTATGGCTTTGTATGTAGACTTTATGGTCTCTTTGGATCAGGAACTTGTGAATGTTTGTCCTAGCTCAAACAGCTTGGTTTATGTGATGGAATTGCTTGAAAGATGTTGGAGGCTGTGATCTTGCTGAAGAGAGTTCATGTCTCTGGTGTGGTGTGCCCATGAGCTTTGGAGAAGTATCTTCTGTGTTGAGACATGGCTGCTTAGAGACATGGGCACGATTTTCAACACAGGTGGCTTTAAAAGTGTCATGAAAGGTGCCAATCATTGTGATTGTAAAAATATGCTTGTGACTCTTTAGCGCATGAGAATGGTCAGTGGTATTGGAAGCCAAACTCTAAAGATGTTGCTGGAGAAATATGCTGCCCTTGCCACCTGTAAATAATGTTATCAGAGTGAAGCACCTGTGTGGTTCTAGACAGCTCACATGGGTTGTGAAGCAGGCGACTCTGAAGGTCACACAGCAGGAATTTGAATTCTTTAAGACTCTAGATTGTGGAATGGAAAGCATAACGGAAGTAGCCTAGCTGCATGACGGAAGAATGATAAGAATAATGTATTGCAAAGACTAATCAGCTTAATAAATGATTAAACATGTGCATTTTGCTATATTGTGGTTTGCACTGGAGTAAAAGTTGGTAGACAAGTGCTTTCTTAAAAGGATGACATACATCATTGTGGTGTGTGGAATATTGCAGCACACATGCTCTATATGCAGGAGCCTTTGCTGATATTCTACTTATGGACTACTCATGGGTTATGTATGGCTTTGTATGTAGACTTTATGGTCTCTTTGGATCAGGAACTTGTGAATGTTTGTCCTAGCTCAAACAGCTTGGTTTATGTGATGGAATTGCTTGAAAGATGTTGGAGGCTGTGATCTTGCTGAAGAGAGTTCATGTCTCTGGTGTGGTGTGCCCATGAGCTTTGGAGAAGTATCTTCTGTGTTGAGACATGGCTGCTTAGAGACATGGGCACGATTTTCAACACAGGTGGCTTTAAAAGTGTCATGAAAGGTGCCAATCATTGTGATTGTAAAAATATGCTTGTGACTCTTTAGCGCATGAGAATGGTCAGTGGTATTGGAAGCCAAACTCTAAAGATGTTGCTGGAGAAATATGCTGCCCTTGCCACCTGTAAATAACGTTACCAGAGTGAAGCACCTGTGTGGTTCTAGACAGCTCACATGGGTTGTGAAGCAGGCGACTCTGAAGGTCACACAGCAGGAATTTGAATTCTTTAAGACTCTAGATTGTGGAATGGAAAGCATAACGGAAGTAGCCTAGCTGCATGACGGAAGAATGATAAGAATAATGTATTGCAAAGACTAATCAGCTTAATAAATGATTAAACATGTGCATTTTGCTATATTGTGGTTTGCACTGGAGTAAAAGTTGGTAGACAAGTGCTTTCTTAAAAGGATGACATACATCATTGTGGTGTGTGGAATATTGCAGCACACATGCTCTATATGCAGGAGCCTTTGCTGATATTCTACTTATGGACTACTCATGGGTTATGTATGGCTTTGTATGTAGACTTTATGGTCTCTTTGGATCAGGAACTTGTGAATGTTTGTCCTAGCTCAAACAGCTTGGTTTATGTGATGGAATTGCTTGAAAGATGTTGGAGGCTGTGATCTTGCTGAAGAGAGTTCATGTCTCTGGTGTGGTGTGCCCATGAGCTTTGGAGAAGTATCTTCTGTGTTGAGACATGGCTGCTTAGAGACATGGGCACGATTTTCAACACAGGTGGCTTTAAAAGTGTCATGAAAGGTGCCAATCATTGTGATTGTAAAAATATGCTTGTGACTCTTTAGCGCATGAGAATGGTCAGTGGTATTGGAAGCCAAACTCTAAAGATGTTGCTGGAGAAATATGCTGCCCTTGCCACCTGTAAATAACGTTACCAGAGTGAAGCACCTGTGTGGTTCTAGACAGCTCACATGGGTTGTGAAGCAGGCGACTCTGAAGGTCACACAGCAGGAATTTGAATTCTTTAAGACTCTAGATTGTGGAATGGAAAGCATAACGGAAGTAGCCTAGCTGCATGACGGAAGAATGATAAGAATAATGTATTGCAAAGACTAATCAGCTTAATAAATGATTAAACATGTGCATTTTGCTATATTGTGGTTTGCACTGGAGTAAAAGTTGATAGACATATGGGTTCTTAAAAGAATAACAGACATAATTGAGGTTGGTGGAATATGGTAGCACACAGGGTAAACAAGTAGGAGCTTTTAATGATGTTGAATTTACCCATAAAACTCTTATATGAACAGGTGTTATGAGATGGCGACACACACATGGCGGGAGTGACAACGACTGTACAGTCACATAAACAGACACAAGGCAAGCTAAACTAAATGATACTAACAATTACACACGTATTTAATAATTGTACAACCTAACCATCATAAACCTATCTTTTAACTGAGCCGCGCTGGGGCCTCATGGGTAATTTGCCTCGGTCCAATGGGGCATTCCCCACTTACCCATGCGCCCCCGTGGCTGCGCTATTCATCTGTATTACGTTACGATAATGTACAATTATTTTAAATATGTCTGTAATTATGTGTGCCATTTAGTTTACCTTGCCCTGTGTCTGTTTATGTTACTGAAATATTTTATTTTGTAGATTATTAAAAGAATAATCAAAAGGAGGCTGTGCCCTTAGGCTATAGGCATTTTACCAAGGCAACGGGACAACAAATCAAGTCAAAACAATTAGTTTTTCAAATTAAAGCGACACTCGTGCGTTTTTGTAAATCTACAAATTAAAAGGGAGACGGACTTGATTGTAGTCACTGGAAAACAGCTGCACACACGGTCGATATGTGAAAACTCCGCCTTTTATTTAAATTACACATAAAAGATATATAAGAACACGTCTAATGACATGGCGACACAAACATGGCGGGAGTGACAACGACTGTACAGTCACATAAACAGACACAAGGCAAGCTAAACTAAATGATACTAACAATTACACACGTATTTAATAATTGTACAACCTAACCATCATGTAAAACCTATCTTTTAACTGAGGCGCGCTGGGGCCTCTTGGGTAATTTGCCTCGGTCCAATGGGGCATTCCCCACTTACCCATGCGCCCCCGTGGCTGCGCTATTCATCTGTATTACGTTACGATAATGTACAATTATTTTAAATATGTCTGTAATTATGTGTGCCATTTAGTTTACCTTGCCTGTGTCTGTTTATGTGACTGAAAAGTTTTATTTTGTAGATTAATAAAAGAATAATCAAAAGGAGGCCGTGCCCTTAGGCTATAGGCATTTTACCAAGGCAACGGGACAACAAATCAAGACAAAACAATTCGTTTTTCAAATTAAAGCGACACTCGTGCATTTTTGTTCATTTACAAATTAAATAGTGTTAACTTTCTAACCTCTAAAGTTTGTCATTTTGATAAAGTCTGTGCCTTTGTAATGAGTTTTGACATCTACAAAACTGTTCTAAACAGGTATAGTGAGAATACATTTCACATTTTCTTCTTTTTATAGAATGACCAATGATAATTATTATCGTTTTTGAAGTATACGTGTCCTGAGGACTGTTGTAAGATGACTGGATATAATGTAATAAGAAATATAATTAGTGAACAGTATATGGACTATTCATGGGTTATTTATGGCTTTGTATGTAGACTTTATGGTCTCTTTGGATCAGGAACTTGTGAATGTTTGTCCTAGCCCAAACAGCTTGGTTTATGTGATGGAATTGCTTGAAAGATGTTGGAGGCTGTGATCTTGCTGAAGAGAGTTCATGTCTCTGGTGTGGTGTGCCCATGAGCTTTGGAGAAGTATCTTCTGTGTTGAGACATGGCTGCTTAGAGACATGGGCACGATTTTCAACACAGGTGGCTTTAAAAGTGTCATGAAAGGTGCCAATCATTGTGATTGTAAAAATATGCTTGTGACTCTTTAGCGCATGAGAATGGTCAGTGGTATTGGAAGCCAAACTCTAAAGATGTTGCTGGAGAAATATGCTGCCCTTGCCACCTGTAAATAATGTTATCAGAGTGAAGCACCTGTGTGGTTCTAGACAGCTCACATGGGTTGTGAAGCAGGCGACTCTGAAGGTCACACAGCAGGAATTTGAATTCTTTAAGACTCTAGATTGTGGAATGGAAAGCATAACGGAAGTAGCCTAGCTGCATGACGGAAGAATGATAAGAATAATGTATTGCAAAGACTAATCAGCTTAATAAATGATTAAACATGTGCATTTTGCTATATTGTGGTTTGCACTGGAGTAAAAGTTGGTAGACAAGTGCTTTCTTAAAAGGATGACATACATCATTGTGGTGTGTGGAATATTGCAGCACACATGCTCTATATGCAGGAGCCTTTGCTGATATTCTACTTATGGACTACTCATGGGTTATGTATGGCTTTGTATGTAGACTTTATGGTCTCTTTGGATCAGGAACTTGTGAATGTTTGTCCTAGCTCAAACAGCTTGGTTTATGTGATGGAATTGCTTGAAAGATGTTGGAGGCTGTGATCTTGCTGAAGAGAGTTCATGTCTCTGGTGTGGTGTGCCCATGAGCTTTGGAGAAGTATCTTCTGTGTTGAGACATGGCTGCTTAGAGACATGGGCACGATTTTCAACACAGGTGGCTTTAAAAGTGTCATGAAAGGTGCCAATCATTGTGATTGTAAAAATATGCTTGTGACTCTTTAGCGCATGAGAATGGTCAGTGGTATTGGAAGCCAAACTCTAAAGATGTTGCTGGAGAAATATGCTGCCCTTGCCACCTGTAAATAACGTTATCAGAGTGAAGCACCTGTGTGGTTCTAGACAGCTCACATGGGTTGTGAAGCAGGCGACTCTGAAGGTCACACAGCAGGAATTTGAATTCTTTAAGACTCTAGATTGTGGAATGGAAAGCATAACGGAAGTAGCCTAGCTGCATGACGGAAGAATGATAAGAATAATGTATTGCAAAGACTAATCAGCTTAATAAATGATTAAACATGTGCATTTTGCTATATTGTGGTTTGCACTGGAGTAAAAGTTGGTAGACAAGTGCTTTCTTAAAAGGATGACATACATCATTGTGGTGTGTGGAATATTGCAGCACACATGCTCTATATGCAGGAGCCTTTGCTGATATTCTACTTATGGACTACTCATGGGTTATGTATGGCTTTGTATGTAGACTTTATGGTCTCTTTGGATCAGGAACTTGTGAATGTTTGTCCTAGCTCAAACAGCTTGGTTTATGTGATGGAATTGCTTGAAAGATGTTGGAGGCTGTGATCTTGCTGAAGAGAGTTCATGTCTCTGGTGTGGTGTGCCCATGAGCTTTGGAGAAGTATCTTCTGTGTTGAGACATGGCTGCTTAGAGACATGGGCACGATTTTCAACACAGGTGGCTTTAAAAGTGTCATGAAAGGTGCCAATCATTGTGATTGTAAAAATATGCTTGTGACTCTTTAGCGCATGAGAATGGTCAGTGGTATTGGAAGCCAAACTCTAAAGATGTTGCTGGAGAAATATGCTGCCCTTGCCACCTGTAAATAATGTTATCAGAGTGAAGCACCTGTGTGGTTCTAGACAGCTCACATGGGTTGTGAAGCAGGCGACTCTGAAGGTCACACAGCAGGAATTTGAATTCTTTAAGACTCTAGATTGTGGAATGGAAAGCATAACGGAAGTAGCCTAGCTGCATGACGGAAGAATGATAAGAATAATGTATTGCAAAGACTAATCAGCTTAATAAATGATTAAACATGTGCATTTTGCTATATTGTGGTTTGCACTGGAGTAAAAGTTGGTAGACAAGTGCTTTCTTAAAAGGATGACATACATCATTGTGGTGTGTGGAATATTGCAGCACACATGCTCTATATGCAGGAGCCTTTGCTGATATTCTACTTATGGACTACTCATGGGTTATGTATGGCTTTGTATGTAGACTTTATGGTCTCTTTGGATCAGGAACTTGTGAATGTTTGTCCTAGCTCAAACAGCTTGGTTTATGTGATGGAATTGCTTGAAAGATGTTGGAGGCTGTGATCTTGCTGAAGAGAGTTCATGTCTCTGGTGTGGTGTGCCCATGAGCTTTGGAGAAGTATCTTCTGTGTTGAGACATGGCTGCTTAGAGACATGGGCACGATTTTCAACACAGGTGGCTTTAAAAGTGTCATGAAAGGTGCCAATCATTGTGATTGTAAAAATATGCTTGTGACTCTTTAGCGCATGAGAATGGTCAGTGGTATTGGAAGCCAAACTCTAAAGATGTTGCTGGAGAAATATGCTGCCCTTGCCACCTGTAAATAACGTTACCAGAGTGAAGCACCTGTGTGGTTCTAGACAGCTCACATGGGTTGTGAAGCAGGCGACTCTGAAGGTCACACAGCAGGAATTTGAATTCTTTAAGACTCTAGATTGTGGAATGGAAAGCATAACGGAAGTAGCCTAGCTGCATGACGGAAGAATGATAAGAATAATGTATTGCAAAGACTAATCAGCTTAATAAATGATTAAACATGTGCATTTTGCTATATTGTGGTTTGCACTGGAGTAAAAGTTGGTAGACAAGTGCTTTCTTAAAAGGATGACATACATCATTGTGGTGTGTGGAATATTGCAGCACACATGCTCTATATGCAGGAGCCTTTGCTGATATTCTACTTATGGACTACTCATGGGTTATGTATGGCTTTGTATGTAGACTTTATGGTCTCTTTGGATCAGGAACTTGTGAATGTTTGTCCTAGCTCAAACAGCTTGGTTTATGTGATGGAATTGCTTGAAAGATGTTGGAGGCTGTGATCTTGCTGAAGAGAGTTCATGTCTCTGGTGTGGTGTGCCCATGAGCTTTGGAGAAGTATCTTCTGTGTTGAGACATGGCTGCTTAGAGACATGGGCACGATTTTCAACACAGGTGGCTTTAAAAGTGTCATGAAAGGTGCCAATCATTGTGATTGTAAAAATATGCTTGTGACTCTTTAGCGCATGAGAATGGTCAGTGGTATTGGAAGCCAAACTCTAAAGATGTTGCTGGAGAAATATGCTGCCCTTGCCACCTGTAAATAACGTTACCAGAGTGAAGCACCTGTGTGGTTCTAGACAGCTCACATGGGTTGTGAAGCAGGCGACTCTGAAGGTCACACAGCAGGAATTTGAATTCTTTAAGACTCTAGATTGTGGAATGGAAAGCATAACGGAAGTAGCCTAGCTGCATGACGGAAGAATGATAAGAATAATGTATTGCAAAGACTAATCAGCTTAATAAATGATTAAACATGTGCATTTTGCTATATTGTGGTTTGCACTGGAGTAAAAGTTGATAGACATATGGGTTCTTAAAAGAATAACAGACATAATTGAGGTTGGTGGAATATGGTAGCACACAGGGTAAACAAGTAGGAGCTTTTAATGATGTTGAATTTACCTATAAAACTCTTATATGAACAGGTGTTATGAGATGGCGACACACACATGGCGGGAGTGACAACGACTGTACAGTCACATAAACAGACACAAGGCAAGCTAAACTAAATGATACTAACAATTACACACGTATTTAATAATTGTACAACCTAACCATCATAAACCTATCTTTTAACTGAGCCGCGCTGGGGCCTCATGGGTAATTTGCCTCGGTCCAATGGGGCATTCCCCACTTACCCATGCGCCCCCGTGGCTGCGCTATTCATCTGTATTACGTTACGATAATGTACAATTATTTTAAATATGTCTGTAATTATGTGTGCCATTTAGTTTACCTTGCCCTGTGTCTGTTTATGTTACTGAAATGTTTTATTTTGTAGATTATTAAAAGAATAATCAAAAGGAGGCTGTGCCCTTAGGCTATGGGCATTTTACCAAGGCAACGGGACAACAAATCAAGTCAAAACAATTAGTTTTTCAAATTAAAGCGACACTCGTGCGTTTTTGTAAATCTACAAATTAAAAGGGAGACGGACTTGATTGTAGTCACTGGAAAACAGCTGCACACACGGTCGATATGTGAAAACTCCACCTTTTATTTAAATTACACATAAAAGATATATAAGAACACCTCTAATGACATGGCGACACAAACATGGCGGGAGTGACAACGACTGTACAGTCACATAAACAGACACAAGGCAAGCTAAACTAAATGATACTAACAATTACACACGTATTTAATAATTGTACAACCTAACCATCATGTAAAACCTATCTTTTAACTGAGGCGCGCTGGGGCCTCTTGGGTAATTTGCCTCGGTCCAATGGGGCATTCCCCACTTACCCATGCGCCCCCGTGGCTGCGCTATTCATCTGTATTACGTTACGATAATGTACAATTATTTTAAATATGTCTGTAATTATGTGTGCCATTTAGTTTACCTTGCCTGTGTCTGTTTATGTGACTGAAAAGTTTTATTTTGTAGATTAATAAAAGATTAATCAAAAGGAGGCCGTGCCCTTAGGCTATAGGCATTTTACCAAGGCAACGGGACAACAAATCAAGACAAAACAATTCGTTTTTCAAATTAAAGCGACACTCGTGCATTTTTGTTCATTTACAAATTAAATAGTGTTAACTTTCTAACCTCTAAAGTTTGTCATTTTGATAAAGTCTGTGCCTTTGTAATGAGTTTTGACATCTACAAAACTGTTCTAAACAGGTATAGTGAGAATACATTTCACATTTTCTTCTTTTTATAGAATGACCAATGATAATTATTATCGTTTTTGAAGTATACGTGTCCTGAGGACTGTTGTAAGATGACTGGATATAATGTAATAAGAAATATAATTAGTGAACAGTATATGGACTATTCATGGGTTATTTATGGCTTTGTATGTAGACTTTATGGTCTCTTTGGATCAGGAACTTGTGAATGTTTGTCCTAGCCCAAACAGCTTGGTTTATGTGATGGAATTGCTTGAAAGATGTTGGAGGCTGTGATCTTGCTGAAGAGAGTTCATGTCTCTGGTGTGGTGTGCCCATGAGCTTTGGAGAAGTATCTTCTGTGTTGAGACATGGCTGCTTAGAGACATGGGCACGATTTTCAACACAGGTGGCTTTAAAAGTGTCATGAAAGGTGCCAATCATTGTGATTGTAAAAATATGCTTGTGACTCTTTAGCGCATGAGAATGGTCAGTGGTATTGGAAGCCAAACTCTAAAGATGTTGCTGGAGAAATATGCTGCCCTTGCCACCTGTAAATAATGTTATCAGAGTGAAGCACCTGTGTGGTTCTAGACAGCTCACATGGGTTGTGAAGCAGGCGACTCTGAAGGTCACACAGCAGGAATTTGAATTCTTTAAGACTCTAGATTGTGGAATGGAAAGCATAACGGAAGTAGCCTAGCTGCATGACGGAAGAATGATAAGAATAATGTATTGCAAAGACTAATCAGCTTAATAAATGATTAAACATGTGCATTTTGCTATATTGTGGTTTGCACTGGAGTAAAAGTTGGTAGACAAGTGCTTTCTTAAAAGGATGACATACATCATTGTGGTGTGTGGAATATTGCAGCACACATGCTCTATATGCAGGAGCCTTTGCTGATATTCTACTTATGGACTACTCATGGGTTATGTATGGCTTTGTATGTAGACTTTATGGTCTCTTTGGATCAGGAACTTGTGAATGTTTGTCCTAGCTCAAACAGCTTGGTTTATGTGATGGAATTGCTTGAAAGATGTTGGAGGCTGTGATCTTGCTGAAGAGAGTTCATGTCTCTGGTGTGGTGTGCCCATGAGCTTTGGAGAAGTATCTTCTGTGTTGAGACATGGCTGCTTAGAGACATGGGCACGATTTTCAACACAGGTGGCTTTAAAAGTGTCATGAAAGGTGCCAATCATTGTGATTGTAAAAATATTCTTGTGACTCTTTAGCGCATGAGAATGGTCAGTGGTATTGGAAGCCAAACTCTAAAGATGTTGCTGGAGAAATATGCTGCCCTTGCCACCTGTAAATAACGTTACCAGAGTGAAGCACCTGTGTGGTTCTAGACAGCTCACATGGGTTGTGAAGCAGGCGACTCTGAAGGTCACACAGCAGGAATTTGAATTCTTTAAGACTCTAGATTGTGGAATGGAAAGCATAACGGAAGTAGCCTAGCTGCATGACGGAAGAATGATAAGAATAATGTATTGCAAAGACTAATCAGCTTAATAAATGATTAAACATGTGCATTTTGCTATATTGTGGTTTGCACTGGAGTAAAAGTTGGTAGACAAGTGCTTTCTTAAAAGGATGACATACATCATTGTGGTGTGTGGAATATTGCAGCACACATGCTCTATATGCAGGAGCCTTTGCTGATATTCTACTTATGGACTACTCATGGGTTATGTATGGCTTTGTATGTAGACTTTATGGTCTCTTTGGATCAGGAACTTGTGAATGTTTGTCCTAGCTCAAACAGCTTGGTTTATGTGATGGAATTGCTTGAAAGATGTTGGAGGCTGTGATCTTGCTGAAGAGAGTTCATGTCTCTGGTGTGGTGTGCCCATGAGCTTTGGAGAAGTATCTTCTGTGTTGAGACATGGCTGCTTAGAGACATGGGCACGATTTTCAACACAGGTGGCTTTAAAAGTGTCATGAAAGGTGCCAATCATTGTGATTGTAAAAATATGCTTGTGACTCTTTAGCGCATGAGAATGGTCAGTGGTATTGGAAGCCAAACTCTAAAGATGTTGCTGGAGAAATATGCTGCCCTTGCCACCTGTAAATAATGTTATCAGAGTGAAGCACCTGTGTGGTTCTAGACAGCTCACATGGGTTGTGAAGCAGGCGACTCTGAAGGTCACACAGCAGGAATTTGAATTCTTTAAGACTCTAGATTGTGGAATGGAAAGCATAACGGAAGTAGCCTAGCTGCATGACGGAAGAATGATAAGAATAATGTATTGCAAAGACTAATCAGCTTAATAAATGATTAAACATGTGCATTTTGCTATATTGTGGTTTGCACTGGAGTAAAAGTTGGTAGACAAGTGCTTTCTTAAAAGGATGACATACATCATTGTGGTGTGTGGAATATTGCAGCACACATGCTCTATATGCAGGAGCCTTTGCTGATATTCTACTTATGGACTACTCATGGGTTATGTATGGCTTTGTATGTAGACTTTATGGTCTCTTTGGATCAGGAACTTGTGAATGTTTGTCCTAGCTCAAACAGCTTGGTTTATGTGATGGAATTGCTTGAAAGATGTTGGAGGCTGTGATCTTGCTGAAGAGAGTTCATGTCTCTGGTGTGGTGTGCCCATGAGCTTTGGAGAAGTATCTTCTGTGTTGAGACATGGCTGCTTAGAGACATGGGCACGATTTTCAACACAGGTGGCTTTAAAAGTGTCATGAAAGGTGCCAATCATTGTGATTGTAAAAATATGCTTGTGACTCTTTAGCGCATGAGAATGGTCAGTGGTATTGGAAGCCAAACTCTAAAGATGTTGCTGGAGAAATATGCTGCCCTTGCCACCTGTAAATAATGTTATCAGAGTGAAGCACCTGTGTGGTTCTAGACAGCTCACATGGGTTGTGAAGCAGGCGACTCTGAAGGTCACACAGCAGGAATTTGAATTCTTTAAGACTCTAGATTGTGGAATGGAAAGCATAACGGAAGTAGCCTAGCTGCATGACGGAAGAATGATAAGAATAATGTATTGCAAAGACTAATCAGCTTAATAAATGATTAAACATGTGCATTTTGCTATATTGTGGTTTGCACTGGAGTAAAAGTTGGTAGACAAGTGCTTTCTTAAAAGGATGACATACATCATTGTGGTGTGTGGAATATTGCAGCACACATGCTCTATATGCAGGAGCCTTTGCTGATATTCTACTTATGGACTACTCATGGGTTATGTATGGCTTTGTATGTAGACTTTATGGTCTCTTTGGATCAGGAACTTGTGAATGTTTGTCCTAGCTCAAACAGCTTGGTTTATGTGATGGAATTGCTTGAAAGATGTTGGAGGCTGTGATCTTGCTGAAGAGAGTTCATGTCTCTGGTGTGGTGTGCCCATGAGCTTTGGAGAAGTATCTTCTGTGTTGAGACATGGCTGCTTAGAGACATGGGCACGATTTTCAACACAGGTGGCTTTAAAAGTGTCATGAAAGGTGCCAATCATTGTGATTGTAAAAATATGCTTGTGACTCTTTAGCGCATGAGAATGGTCAGTGGTATTGGAAGCCAAACTCTAAAGATGTTGCTGGAGAAATATGCTGCCCTTGCCACCTGTAAATAATGTTATCAGAGTGAAGCACCTGTGTGGTTCTAGACAGCTCACATGGGTTGTGAAGCAGGCGACTCTGAAGGTCACACAGCAGGAATTTGAATTCTTTAAGACTCTAGATTGTGGAATGGAAAGCATAACGGAAGTAGCCTAGCTGCATGACGGAAGAATGATAAGAATAATGTATTGCAAAGACTAATCAGCTTAATAAATGATTAAACATGTGCATTTTGCTATATTGTGGTTTGCACTGGAGTAAAAGTTGGTAGACAAGTGCTTTCTTAAAAGGATGACATACATCATTGTGGTGTGTGGAATATTGCAGCACACATGCTCTATATGCAGGAGCCTTTGCTGATATTCTACTTATGGACTACTCATGGGTTATGTATGGCTTTGTATGTAGACTTTATGGTCTCTTTGGATCAGGAACTTGTGAATGTTTGTCCTAGCTCAAACAGCTTGGTTTATGTGATGGAATTGCTTGAAACATGTTGGAGGCTGTGATCTTGCTGAAGAGAGTTCATGTCTCTGGTGTGGTGTGCCCATGAGCTTTGGAGAAGTATCTTCTGTGTTGAGACATGGCTGCTTAGAGACATGGGCACGATTTTCAACACAGGTGGCTTTAAAAGTGTCATGAAAGGTGCCAATCATTGTGATTGTAAAAATATGCTTGTGACTCTTTAGCGCATGAGAATGGTCAGTGGTATTGGAAGCCAAACTCTAAAGATGTTGCTGGAGAAATATGCTGCCCTTGCCACCTGTAAATAACGTTATCAGAGTGAAGCACCTGTGTGGTTCTAGACAGCTCACATGGGTTGTGAAGCAGGCGACTCTGAAGGTCACACAGCAGGAATTTGAATTCTTTAAGACTCTAGATTGTGGAATGGAAAGCATAACGGAAGTAGCCTAGCTGCATGACGGAAGAATGATAAGAATAATGTATTGCAAAGACTAATCAGCTTAATAAATGATTAAACATGTGCATTTTGCTATATTGTGGTTTGCACTGGAGTAAAAGTTGGTAGACAAGTGCTTTCTTAAAAGGATGACACATCATTGTGGTGTGTGGAATATTGCAGCACACATGCTCTATATGCAGGAGCCTTTGCTGATATTCTACTTATGGACTACTCATGGGTTATGTATGGCTTTGTATGTAGACTTTATGGTCTCTTTGGATCAGGAACTTGTGAATGTTTGTCCTAGCTCAAACAGCTTGGTTTATGTGATGGAATTGCTTGAAAGATGTTGGAGGCTGTGATCTTGCTGAAGAGAGTTCATGTCTCTGGTGTGGTGTGCCCATGAGCTTTGGAGAAGTATCTTCTGTGTTGAGACATGGCTGCTTAGAGACATGGGCACGATTTTCAACACAGGTGGCTTTAAAAGTGTCATGAAAGGTGCCAATCATTGTGATTGTAAAAATATTCTTGTGACTCTTTAGCGCATGAGAATGGTCAGTGGTATTGGAAGCCAAACTCTAAAGATGTTGCTGGAGAAATATGCTGCCCTTGCCACCTGTAAATAACGTTACCAGAGTGAAGCACCTGTGTGGTTCTAGACAGCTCACATGGGTTGTGAAGCAGGCGACTCTGAAGGTCACACAGCAGGAATTTGAATTCTTTAAGACTCTAGATTGTGGAATGGAAAGCATAACGGAAGTAGCCTAGCTGCATGACGGAAGAATGATAAGAATAATGTATTGCAAAGACTAATCAGCTTAATAAATGATTAAACATGTGCATTTTGCTATATTGTGGTTTGCACTGGAGTAAAAGTTGGTAGACAAGTGCTTTCTTAAAAGGATGACATACATCATTGTGGTGTGTGGAATATTGCAGCACACATGCTCTATATGCAGGAGCCTTTGCTGATATTCTACTTATGGACTACTCATGGGTTATGTATGGCTTTGTATGTAGACTTTATGGTCTCTTTGGATCAGGAACTTGTGAATGTTTGTCCTAGCTCAAACAGCTTGGTTTATGTGATGGAATTGCTTGAAAGATGTTGGAGGCTGTGATCTTGCTGAAGAGAGTTCATGTCTCTGGTGTGGTGTGCCCATGAGCTTTGGAGAAGTATCTTCTGTGTTGAGACATGGCTGCTTAGAGACATGGGCACGATTTTCAACACAGGTGGCTTTAAAAGTGTCATGAAAGGTGCCAATCATTGTGATTGTAAAAATATTCTTGTGACTCTTTAGCGCATGAGAATGGTCAGTGGTATTGGAAGCCAAACTCTAAAGATGTTGCTGGAGAAATATGCTGCCCTTGCCACCTGTAAATAACGTTACCAGAGTGAAGCACCTGTGTGGTTCTAGACAGCTCACATGGGTTGTGAAGCAGGCGACTCTGAAGGTCACACAGCAGGAATTTGAATTCTTTAAGACTCTAGATTGTGGAATGGAAAGCATAACGGAAGTAGCCTAGCTGCATGACGGAAGAATGATAAGAATAATGTATTGCAAAGACTAATCAGCTTAATAAATGATTAAACATGTGCATTTTGCTATATTGTGGTTTGCACTGGAGTAAAAGTTGGTAGACAAGTGCTTTCTTAAAAGGATGACATACATCATTGTGGTGTGTGGAATATTGCAGCACACATGCTCTATATGCAGGAGCCTTTGCTGATATTCTACTTATGGACTACTCATGGGTTATGTATGGCTTTGTATGTAGACTTTATGGTCTCTTTGGATCAGGAACTTGTGAATGTTTGTCCTAGCTCAAACAGCTTGGTTTATGTGATGGAATTGCTTGAAAGATGTTGGAGGCTGTGATCTTGCTGAAGAGAGTTCATGTCTCTGGTGTGGTGTGCCCATGAGCTTTGGAGAAGTATCTTCTGTGTTGAGACATGGCTGCTTAGAGACATGGGCACGATTTTCAACACAGGTGGCTTTAAAAGTGTCATGAAAGGTGCCAATCATTGTGATTGTAAAAATATGCTTGTGACTCTTTAGCGCATGAGAATGGTCAGTGGTATTGGAAGCCAAACTCTAAAGATGTTGCTGGAGAAATATGCTGCCCTTGCCACCTGTAAATAACGTTACCAGAGTGAAGCACCTGTGTGGTTCTAGACAGCTCACATGGGTTGTGAAGCAGGCGACTCTGAAGGTCACACAGCAGGAATTTGAATTCTTTAAGACTCTAGATTGTGGAATGGAAAGCATAACGGAAGTAGCCTAGCTGCATGACGGAAGAATGATAAGAATAATGTATTGCAAAGACTAATCAGCTTAATAAATGATTAAACATGTGCATTTTGCTATATTGTGGTTTGCACTGGAGTAAAAGTTGGTAGACAAGTGCTTTCTTAAAAGGATGACATACATCATTGTGGTGTGTGGAATATTGCAGCACACATGCTCTATATGCAGGAGCCTTTGCTGATATTCTACTTATGGACTACTCATGGGTTATGTATGGCTTTGTATGTAGACTTTATGGTCTCTTTGGATCAGGAACTTGTGAATGTTTGTCCTAGCTCAAACAGCTTGGTTTATGTGATGGAATTGCTTGAAAGATGTTGGAGGCTGTGATCTTGCTGAAGAGAGTTCATGTCTCTGGTGTGGTGTGCCCATGAGCTTTGGAGAAGTATCTTCTGTGTTGAGACATGGCTGCTTAGAGACATGGGCACGATTTTCAACACAGGTGGCTTTAAAAGTGTCATGAAAGGTGCCAATCATTGTGATTGTAAAAATATGCTTGTGACTCTTTAGCGCATGAGAATGGTCAGTGGTATTGGAAGCCAAACTCTAAAGATGTTGCTGGAGAAATATGCTGCCCTTGCCACCTGTAAATAATGTTATCAGAGTGAAGCACCTGTGTGGTTCTAGACAGCTCACATGGGTTGTGAAGCAGGCGACTCTGAAGGTCACACAGCAGGAATTTGAATTCTTTAAGACTCTAGATTGTGGAATGGAAAGCATAACGGAAGTAGCCTAGCTGCATGACGGAAGAATGATAAGAATAATGTATTGCAAAGACTAATCAGCTTAATAAATGATTAAACATGTGCATTTTGCTATATTGTGGTTTGCACTGGAGTAAAAGTTGGTAGACAAGTGCTTTCTTAAAAGGATGACATACATCATTGTGGTGTGTGGAATATTGCAGCACACATGCTCTATATGCAGGAGCCTTTGCTGATATTCTACTTATGGACTACTCATGGGTTATGTATGGCTTTGTATGTAGACTTTATGGTCTCTTTGGATCAGGAACTTGTGAATGTTTGTCCTAGCTCAAACAGCTTGGTTTATGTGATGGAATTGCTTGAAAGATGTTGGAGGCTGTGATCTTGCTGAAGAGAGTTCATGTCTCTGGTGTGGTGTGCCCATGAGCTTTGGAGAAGTATCTTCTGTGTTGAGACATGGCTGCTTAGAGACATGGGCACGATTTTCAACACAGGTGGCTTTAAAAGTGTCATGAAAGGTGCCAATCATTGTGATTGTAAAAATATGCTTGTGACTCTTTAGCGCATGAGAATGGTCAGTGGTATTGGAAGCCAAACTCTAAAGATGTTGCTGGAGAAATATGCTGCCCTTGCCACCTGTAAATAATGTTATCAGAGTGAAGCACCTGTGTGGTTCTAGACAGCTCACATGGGTTGTGAAGCAGGCGACTCTGAAGGTCACACAGCAGGAATTTGAATTCTTTAAGACTCTAGATTGTGGAATGGAAAGCATAACGGAAGTAGCCTAGCTGCATGACGGAAGAATGATAAGAATAATGTATTGCAAAGACTAATCAGCTTAATAAATGATTAAACATGTGCATTTTGCTATATTGTGGTTTGCACTGGAGTAAAAGTTGGTAGACAAGTGCTTTCTTAAAAGGATGACATACATCATTGTGGTGTGTGGAATATTGCAGCACACATGCTCTATATGCAGGAGCCTTTGCTGATATTCTACTTATGGACTACTCATGGGTTATGTATGGCTTTGTATGTAGACTTTATGGTCTCTTTGGATCAGGAACTTGTGAATGTTTGTCCTAGCTCAAACAGCTTGGTTTATGTGATGGAATTGCTTGAAAGATGTTGGAGGCTGTGATCTTGCTGAAGAGAGTTCATGTCTCTGGTGTGGTGTGCCCATGAGCTTTGGAGAAGTATCTTCTGTGTTGAGACATGGCTGCTTAGAGACATGGGCACGATTTTCAACACAGGTGGCTTTAAAAGTGTCATGAAAGGTGCCAATCATTGTGATTGTAAAAATATGCTTGTGACTCTTTAGCGCATGAGAATGGTCAGTGGTATTGGAAGCCAAACTCTAAAGATGTTGCTGGAGAAATATGCTGCCCTTGCCACCTGTAAATAATGTTATCAGAGTGAAGCACCTGTGTGGTTCTAGACAGCTCACATGGGTTGTGAAGCAGGCGACTCTGAAGGTCACACAGCAGGAATTTGAATTCTTTAAGACTCTAGATTGTGGAATGGAAAGCATAACGGAAGTAGCCTAGCTGCATGACGGAAGAATGATAAGAATAATGTATTGCAAAGACTAATCAGCTTAATAAATGATTAAACATGTGCATTTTGCTATATTGTGGTTTGCACTGGAGTAAAAGTTGGTAGACAAGTGCTTTCTTAAAAGGATGACATACATCATTGTGGTGTGTGGAATATTGCAGCACACATGCTCTATATGCAGGAGCCTTTGCTGATATTCTACTTATGGACTACTCATGGGTTATGTATGGCTTTGTATGTAGACTTTATGGTCTCTTTGGATCAGGAACTTGTGAATGTTTGTCCTAGCTCAAACAGCTTGGTTTATGTGATGGAATTGCTTGAAAGATGTTGGAGGCTGTGATCTTGCTGAAGAGAGTTCATGTCTCTGGTGTGGTGTGCCCATGAGCTTTGGAGAAGTATCTTCTGTGTTGAGACATGGCTGCTTAGAGACATGGGCACGATTTTCAACACAGGTGGCTTTAAAAGTGTCATGAAAGGTGCCAATCATTGTGATTGTAAAAATATGCTTGTGACTCTTTAGCGCATGAGAATGGTCAGTGGTATTGGAAGCCAAACTCTAAAGATGTTGCTGGAGAAATATGCTGCCCTTGCCACCTGTAAATAATGTTATCAGAGTGAAGCACCTGTGTGGTTCTAGACAGCTCACATGGGTTGTGAAGCAGGCGACTCTGAAGGTCACACAGCAGGAATTTGAATTCTTTAAGACTCTAGATTGTGGAATGGAAAGCATAACGGAAGTAGCCTAGCTGCATGACGGAAGAATGATAAGAATAATGTATTGCAAAGACTAATCAGCTTAATAAATGATTAAACATGTGCATTTTGCTATATTGTGGTTTGCACTGGAGTAAAAGTTGGTAGACAAGTGCTTTCTTAAAAGGATGACATACATCATTGTGGTGTGTGGAATATTGCAGCACACATGCTCTATATGCAGGAGCCTTTGCTGATATTCTACTTATGGACTACTCATGGGTTATGTATGGCTTTGTATGTAGACTTTATGGTCTCTTTGGATCAGGAACTTGTGAATGTTTGTCCTAGCTCAAACAGCTTGGTTTATGTGATGGAATTGCTTGAAAGATGTTGGAGGCTGTGATCTTGCTGAAGAGAGTTCATGTCTCTGGTGTGGTGTGCCCATGAGCTTTGGAGAAGTATCTTCTGTGTTGAGACATGGCTGCTTAGAGACATGGGCACGATTTTCAACACAGGTGGCTTTAAAAGTGTCATGAAAGGTGCCAATCATTGTGATTGTAAAAATATGCTTGTGACTCTTTAGCGCATGAGAATGGTCAGTGGTATTGGAAGCCAAACTCTAAAGATGTTGCTGGAGAAATATGCTGCCCTTGCCACCTGTAAATAATGTTATCAGAGTGAAGCACCTGTGTGGTTCTAGACAGCTCACATGGGTTGTGAAGCAGGCGACTCTGAAGGTCACACAGCAGGAATTTGAATTCTTTAAGACTCTAGATTGTGGAATGGAAAGCATAACGGAAGTAGCCTAGCTGCATGACGGAAGAATGATAAGAATAATGTATTGCAAAGACTAATCAGCTTAATAAATGATTAAACATGTGCATTTTGCTATATTGTGGTTTGCACTGGAGTAAAAGTTGGTAGACAAGTGCTTTCTTAAAAGGATGACATACATCATTGTGGTGTGTGGAATATTGCAGCACACATGCTCTATATGCAGGAGCCTTTGCTGATATTCTACTTATGGACTACTCATGGGTTATGTATGGCTTTGTATGTAGACTTTATGGTCTCTTTGGATCAGGAACTTGTGAATGTTTGTCCTAGCTCAAACAGCTTGGTTTATGTGATGGAATTGCTTGAAAGATGTTGGAGGCTGTGATCTTGCTGAAGAGAGTTCATGTCTCTGGTGTGGTGTGCCCATGAGCTTTGGAGAAGTATCTTCTGTGTTGAGACATGGCTGCTTAGAGACATGGGCACGATTTTCAACACAGGTGGCTTTAAAAGTGTCATGAAAGGTGCCAATCATTGTGATTGTAAAAATATGCTTGTGACTCTTTAGCGCATGAGAATGGTCAGTGGTATTGGAAGCCAAACTCTAAAGATGTTGCTGGAGAAATATGCTGCCCTTGCCACCTGTAAATAATGTTATCAGAGTGAAGCACCTGTGTGGTTCTAGACAGCTCACATGGGTTGTGAAGCAGGCGACTCTGAAGGTCACACAGCAGGAATTTGAATTCTTTAAGACTCTAGATTGTGGAATGGAAAGCATAACGGAAGTAGCCTAGCTGCATGACGGAAGAATGATAAGAATAATGTATTGCAAAGACTAATCAGCTTAATATATGATTAAACATGTGCATTTTGCTATATTGTGGTTTGCACTGGAGTAAAAGTTGGTAGACAAGTGCTTTCTTAAAAGGATGACATACATCATTGTGGTGTGTGGAATATTGCAGCACACATGCTCTATATGCAGGAGCCTTTGCTGATATTCTACTTATGGACTACTCATGGGTTATGTATGGCTTTGTATGTAGACTTTATGGTCTCTTTGGATCAGGAACTTGTGAATGTTTGTCCTAGCTCAAACAGCTTGGTTTATGTGATGGAATTGCTTGAAAGATGTTGGAGGCTGTGATCTTGCTGAAGAGAGTTCATGTCTCTGGTGTGGTGTGCCCATGAGCTTTGGAGAAGTATCTTCTGTGTTGAGACATGGCTGCTTAGAGACATGGGCACGATTTTCAACACAGGTGGCTTTAAAAGTGTCATGAAAGGTGCCAATCATTGTGATTGTAAAAATATGCTTGTGACTCTTTAGCGCATGAGAATGGTCAGTGGTATTGGAAGCCAAACTCTAAAGATGTTGCTGGAGAAATATGCTGCCCTTGCCACCTGTAAATAATGTTATCAGAGTGAAGCACCTGTGTGGTTCTAGACAGCTCACATGGGTTGTGAAGCAGGCGACTCTGAAGGTCACACAGCAGGAATTTGAATTCTTTAAGACTCTAGATTGTGGAATGGAAAGCATAACGGAAGTAGCCTAGCTGCATGACGGAAGAATGATAAGAATAATGTATTGCAAAGACTAATCAGCTTAATAAATGATTAAACATGTGCATTTTGCTATATTGTGGTTTGCACTGGAGTAAAAGTTGGTAGACAAGTGCTTTCTTAAAAGGATGACATACATCATTGTGGTGTGTGGAATATTGCAGCACACATGCTCTATATGCAGGAGCCTTTGCTGATATTCTACTTATGGACTACTCATGGGTTATGTATGGCTTTGTATGTAGACTTTATGGTCTCTTTGGATCAGGAACTTGTGAATGTTTGTCCTAGCTCAAACAGCTTGGTTTATGTGATGGAATTGCTTGAAAGATGTTGGAGGCTGTGATCTTGCTGAAGAGAGTTCATGTCTCTGGTGTGGTGTGCCCATGAGCTTTGGAGAAGTATCTTCTGTGTTGAGACATGGCTGCTTAGAGACATGGGCACGATTTTCAACACAGGTGGCTTTAAAAGTGTCATGAAAGGTGCCAATCATTGTGATTGTAAAAATATGCTTGTGACTCTTTAGCGCATGAGAATGGTCAGTGGTATTGGAAGCCAAACTCTAAAGATGTTGCTGGAGAAATATGCTGCCCTTGCCACCTGTAAATAATGTTATCAGAGTGAAGCACCTGTGTGGTTCTAGACAGCTCACATGGGTTGTGAAGCAGGCGACTCTGAAGGTCACACAGCAGGAATTTGAATTCTTTAAGACTCTAGATTGTGGAATGGAAAGCATAACGGAAGTAGCCTAGCTGCATGACGGAAGAATGATAAGAATAATGTATTGCAAAGACTAATCAGCTTAATATATGATTAAACATGTGCATTTTGCTATATTGTGGTTTGCACTGGAGTAAAAGTTGGTAGACAAGTGCTTTCTTAAAAGGATGACATACATCATTGTGGTGTGTGGAATATTGCAGCACACATGCTCTATATGCAGGAGCCTTTGCTGATATTCTACTTATGGACTACTCATGGGTTATGTATGGCTTTGTATGTAGACTTTATGGTCTCTTTGGATCAGGAACTTGTGAATGTTTGTCCTAGCTCAAACAGCTTGGTTTATGTGATGGAATTGCTTGAAAGATGTTGGAGGCTGTGATCTTGCTGAAGAGAGTTCATGTCTCTGGTGTGGTGTGCCCATGAGCTTTGGAGAAGTATCTTCTGTGTTGAGACATGGCTGCTTAGAGACATGGGCACGATTTTCAACACAGGTGGCTTTAAAAGTGTCATGAAAGGTGCCAATCATTGTGATTGTAAAAATATGCTTGTGACTCTTTAGCGCATGAGAATGGTCAGTGGTATTGGAAGCCAAACTCTAAAGATGTTGCTGGAGAAATATGCTGCCCTTGCCACCTGTAAATAATGTTATCAGAGTGAAGCACCTGTGTGGTTCTAGACAGCTCACATGGGTTGTGAAGCAGGCGACTCTGAAGGTCACACAGCAGGAATTTGAATTCTTTAAGACTCTAGATTGTGGAATGGAAAGCATAACGGAAGTAGCCTAGCTGCATGACGGAAGAATGATAAGAATAATGTATTGCAAAGACTAATCAGCTTAATAAATGATTAAACATGTGCATTTTGCTATATTGTGGTTTGCACTGGAGTAAAAGTTGGTAGACAAGTGCTTTCTTAAAAGGATGACATACATCATTGTGGTGTGTGGAATATTGCAGCACACATGCTCTATATGCAGGAGCCTTTGCTGATATTCTACTTATGGACTACTCATGGGTTATGTATGGCTTTGTATGTAGACTTTATGGTCTCTTTGGATCAGGAACTTGTGAATGTTTGTCCTAGCTCAAACAGCTTGGTTTATGTGATGGAATTGCTTGAAAGATGTTGGAGGCTGTGATCTTGCTGAAGAGAGTTCATGTCTCTGGTGTGGTGTGCCCATGAGCTTTGGAGAAGTATCTTCTGTGTTGAGACATGGCTGCTTAGAGACATGGGCACGATTTTCAACACAGGTGGCTTTAAAAGTGTCATGAAAGGTGCCAATCATTGTGATTGTAAAAATATGCTTGTGACTCTTTAGCGCATGAGAATGGTCAGTGGTATTGGAAGCCAAACTCTAAAGATGTTGCTGGAGAAATATGCTGCCCTTGCCACCTGTAAATAATGTTATCAGAGTGAAGCACCTGTGTGGTTCTAGACAGCTCACATGGGTTGTGAAGCAGGCGACTCTGAAGGTCACACAGCAGGAATTTGAATTCTTTAAGACTCTAGATTGTGGAATGGAAAGCATAACGGAAGTAGCCTAGCTGCATGACGGAAGAATGATAAGAATAATGTATTGCAAAGACTAATCAGCTTAATAAATGATTAAACATGTGCATTTTGCTATATTGTGGTTTGCACTGGAGTAAAAGTTGGTAGACAAGTGCTTTCTTAAAAGGATGACATACATCATTGTGGTGTGTGGAATATTGCAGCACACATGCTCTATATGCAGGAGCCTTTGCTGATATTCTACTTATGGACTACTCATGGGTTATGTATGGCTTTGTATGTAGACTTTATGGTCTCTTTGGATCAGGAACTTGTGAATGTTTGTCCTAGCTCAAACAGCTTGGTTTATGTGATGGAATTGCTTGAAAGATGTTGGAGGCTGTGATCTTGCTGAAGAGAGTTCATGTCTCTGGTGTGGTGTGCCCATGAGCTTTGGAGAAGTATCTTCTGTGTTGAGACATGGCTGCTTAGAGACATGGGCACGATTTTCAACACAGGTGGCTTTAAAAGTGTCATGAAAGGTGCCAATCATTGTGATTGTAAAAATATGCTTGTGACTCTTTAGCGCATGAGAATGGTCAGTGGTATTGGAAGCCAAACTCTAAAGATGTTGCTGGAGAAATATGCTGCCCTTGCCACCTGTAAATAACGTTACCAGAGTGAAGCACCTGTGTGGTTCTAGACAGCTCACATGGGTTGTGAAGCAGGCGACTCTGAAGGTCACACAGCAGGAATTTGAATTCTTTAAGACTCTAGATTGTGGAATGGAAAGCATAACGGAAGTAGCCTAGCTGCATGACGGAAGAATGATAAGAATAATGTATTGCAAAGACTAATCAGCTTAATAAATGATTAAACATGTGCATTTTGCTATATTGTGGTTTGCACTGGAGTAAAAGTTGGTAGACAAGTGCTTTCTTAAAAGGATGACATACATCATTGTGGTGTGTGGAATATTGCAGCACACATGCTCTATATGCAGGAGCCTTTGCTGATATTCTACTTATGGACTACTCATGGGTTATGTATTGCTTTGTATGTAGACTTTATGGTCTCTTTGGATCAGGAACTTGTGAATGTTTGTCCTAGCTCAAACAGCTTGGTTTATGTGATGGAATTGCTTGAAAGATGTTGGAGGCTGTGATCTTGCTGAAGAGAGTTCATGTCTCTGGTGTGGTGTGCCCATGAGCTTTGGAGAAGTATCTTCTGTGTTGAGACATGGCTGCTTAGAGACATGGGCACGATTTTCAACACAGGTGGCTTTAAAAGTGTCATGAAAGGTGCCAATCATTGTGATTGTAAAAATATGCTTGTGACTCTTTAGCGCATGAGAATGGTCAGTGGTATTGGAAGCCAAACTCTAAAGATGTTGCTGGAGAAATATGCTGCCCTTGCCACCTGTAAATAACGTTACCAGAGTGAAGCACCTGTGTGGTTCTAGACAGCTCACATGGGTTGTGAAGCAGGCGACTCTGAAGGTCACACAGCAGGAATTTGAATTCTTTAAGACTCTAGATTGTGGAATGGAAAGCATAACGGAAGTAGCCTAGCTGCATGACGGAAGAATGATAAGAATAATGTATTGCAAAGACTAATCAGCTTAATAAATGATTAAACATGTGCATTTTGCTATATTGTGGTTTGCACTGGAGTAAAAGTTGATAGACATATGGGTTCTTAAAAGAATAACAGACATAATTGAGGTTGGTGGAATATGGTAGCACACAGGGTAAACAAGTAGGAGCTTTTAATGATGTTGAATTTACCTATAAAACTCTTATATGAACAGGTGTTATGAGATGGCGACACACACATGGCGGGAGTGACAACGACTGTACAGTCACATAAACAGACACAAGGCAAGCTAAACTAAATGATACTAACAATTACACACGTATTTAATAATTGTACAACCTAACCATCATAAACCTATCTTTTAACTGAGCCGCGCTGGGGCCTCATGGGTAATTTGCCTCGGTCCAATGGGGCATTCCCCACTTACCCATGCGCCCCCGTGGCTGCGCTATTCATCTGTATTACGTTACGATAATGTACAATTATTTTAAATATGTCTGTAATTATGTGTGCCATTTAGTTTACCTTGCCCTGTGTCTGTTTATGTTACTGAAATGTTTTATTTTGTAGATTATTAAAAGAATAATCAAAAGGAGGCTGTGCCCTTAGGCTATGGGCATTTTACCAAGGCAACGGGACAACAAATCAAGTCAAAACAATTAGTTTTTCAAATTAAAGCGACACTCGTGCGTTTTTGTAAATCTACAAATTAAAAGGGAGACGGACTTGATTGTAGTCACTGGAAAACAGCTGCACACACGGTCGATATGTGAAAACTCCACCTTTTATTTAAATTACACATAAAAGATATATAAGAACACCTCTAATGACATGGCGACACAAACATGGCGGGAGTGACAACGACTGTACAGTCACATAAACAGACACAAGGCAAGCTAAACTAAATGATACTAACAATTACACACGTATTTAATAATTGTACAACCTAACCATCATGTAAAACCTATCTTTTAACTGAGGCGCGCTGGGGCCTCTTGGGTAATTTGCCTCGGTCCAATGGGGCATTCCCCACTTACCCATGCGCCCCCGTGGCTGCGCTATTCATCTGTATTACGTTACGATAATGTACAATTATTTTAAATATGTCTGTAATTATGTGTGCCATTTAGTTTACCTTGCCTGTGTCTGTTTATGTGACTGAAAAGTTTTATTTTGTAGATTAATAAAAGATTAATCAAAAGGAGGCCGTGCCCTTAGGCTATAGGCATTTTACCAAGGCAACGGGACAACAAATCAAGACAAAACAATTCGTTTTTCAAATTAAAGCGACACTCGTGCATTTTTGTTCATTTACAAATTAAATAGTGTTAACTTTCTAACCTCTAAAGTTTGTCATTTTGATAAAGTCTGTGCCTTTGTAATGAGTTTTGACATCTACAAAACTGTTCTAAACAGGTATAGTGAGAATACATTTCACATTTTCTTCTTTTTATAGAATGACCAATGATAATTATTATCGTTTTTGAAGTATACGTGTCCTGAGGACTGTTGTAAGATGACTGGATATAATGTAATAAGAAATATAATTAGTGAACAGTATATGGACTATTCATGGGTTATTTATGGCTTTGTATGTAGACTTTATGGTCTCTTTGGATCAGGAACTTGTGAATGTTTGTCCTAGCCCAAACAGCTTGGTTTATGTGATGGAATTGCTTGAAAGATGTTGGAGGCTGTGATCTTGCTGAAGAGAGTTCATGTCTCTGGTGTGGTGTGCCCATGAGCTTTGGAGAAGTATCTTCTGTGTTGAGACATGGCTGCTTAGAGACATGGGCACGATTTTCAACACAGGTGGCTTTAAAAGTGTCATGAAAGGTGCCAATCATTGTGATTGTAAAAATATGCTTGTGACTCTTTAGCGCATGAGAATGGTCAGTGGTATTGGAAGCCAAACTCTAAAGATGTTGCTGGAGAAATATGCTGCCCTTGCCACCTGTAAATAATGTTATCAGAGTGAAGCACCTGTGTGGTTCTAGACAGCTCACATGGGTTGTGAAGCAGGCGACTCTGAAGGTCACACAGCAGGAATTTGAATTCTTTAAGACTCTAGATTGTGGAATGGAAAGCATAACGGAAGTAGCCTAGCTGCATGACGGAAGAATGATAAGAATAATGTATTGCAAAGACTAATCAGCTTAATAAATGATTAAACATGTGCATTTTGCTATATTGTGGTTTGCACTGGAGTAAAAGTTGGTAGACAAGTGCTTTCTTAAAAGGATGACATACATCATTGTGGTGTGTGGAATATTGCAGCACACATGCTCTATATGCAGGAGCCTTTGCTGATATTCTACTTATGGACTACTCATGGGTTATGTATGGCTTTGTATGTAGACTTTATGGTCTCTTTGGATCAGGAACTTGTGAATGTTTGTCCTAGCTCAAACAGCTTGGTTTATGTGATGGAATTGCTTGAAAGATGTTGGAGGCTGTGATCTTGCTGAAGAGAGTTCATGTCTCTGGTGTGGTGTGCCCATGAGCTTTGGAGAAGTATCTTCTGTGTTGAGACATGGCTGCTTAGAGACATGGGCACGATTTTCAACACAGGTGGCTTTAAAAGTGTCATGAAAGGTGCCAATCATTGTGATTGTAAAAATATTCTTGTGACTCTTTAGCGCATGAGAATGGTCAGTGGTATTGGAAGCCAAACTCTAAAGATGTTGCTGGAGAAATATGCTGCCCTTGCCACCTGTAAATAACGTTACCAGAGTGAAGCACCTGTGTGGTTCTAGACAGCTCACATGGGTTGTGAAGCAGGCGACTCTGAAGGTCACACAGCAGGAATTTGAATTCTTTAAGACTCTAGATTGTGGAATGGAAAGCATAACGGAAGTAGCCTAGCTGCATGACGGAAGAATGATAAGAATAATGTATTGCAAAGACTAATCAGCTTAATAAATGATTAAACATGTGCATTTTGCTATATTGTGGTTTGCACTGGAGTAAAAGTTGGTAGACAAGTGCTTTCTTAAAAGGATGACATACATCATTGTGGTGTGTGGAATATTGCAGCACACATGCTCTATATGCAGGAGCCTTTGCTGATATTCTACTTATGGACTACTCATGGGTTATGTATGGCTTTGTATGTAGACTTTATGGTCTCTTTGGATCAGGAACTTGTGAATGTTTGTCCTAGCTCAAACAGCTTGGTTTATGTGATGGAATTGCTTGAAAGATGTTGGAGGCTGTGATCTTGCTGAAGAGAGTTCATGTCTCTGGTGTGGTGTGCCCATGAGCTTTGGAGAAGTATCTTCTGTGTTGAGACATGGCTGCTTAGAGACATGGGCACGATTTTCAACACAGGTGGCTTTAAAAGTGTCATGAAAGGTGCCAATCATTGTGATTGTAAAAATATGCTTGTGACTCTTTAGCGCATGAGAATGGTCAGTGGTATTGGAAGCCAAACTCTAAAGATGTTGCTGGAGAAATATGCTGCCCTTGCCACCTGTAAATAATGTTATCAGAGTGAAGCACCTGTGTGGTTCTAGACAGCTCACATGGGTTGTGAAGCAGGCGACTCTGAAGGTCACACAGCAGGAATTTGAATTCTTTAAGACTCTAGATTGTGGAATGGAAAGCATAACGGAAGTAGCCTAGCTGCATGACGGAAGAATGATAAGAATAATGTATTGCAAAGACTAATCAGCTTAATAAATGATTAAACATGTGCATTTTGCTATATTGTGGTTTGCACTGGAGTAAAAGTTGGTAGACAAGTGCTTTCTTAAAAGGATGACATACATCATTGTGGTGTGTGGAATATTGCAGCACACATGCTCTATATGCAGGAGCCTTTGCTGATATTCTACTTATGGACTACTCATGGGTTATGTATGGCTTTGTATGTAGACTTTATGGTCTCTTTGGATCAGGAACTTGTGAATGTTTGTCCTAGCTCAAACAGCTTGGTTTATGTGATGGAATTGCTTGAAAGATGTTGGAGGCTGTGATCTTGCTGAAGAGAGTTCATGTCTCTGGTGTGGTGTGCCCATGAGCTTTGGAGAAGTATCTTCTGTGTTGAGACATGGCTGCTTAGAGACATGGGCACGATTTTCAACACAGGTGGCTTTAAAAGTGTCATGAAAGGTGCCAATCATTGTGATTGTAAAAATATGCTTGTGACTCTTTAGCGCATGAGAATGGTCAGTGGTATTGGAAGCCAAACTCTAAAGATGTTGCTGGAGAAATATGCTGCCCTTGCCACCTGTAAATAATGTTATCAGAGTGAAGCACCTGTGTGGTTCTAGACAGCTCACATGGGTTGTGAAGCAGGCGACTCTGAAGGTCACACAGCAGGAATTTGAATTCTTTAAGACTCTAGATTGTGGAATGGAAAGCATAACGGAAGTAGCCTAGCTGCATGACGGAAGAATGATAAGAATAATGTATTGCAAAGACTAATCAGCTTAATAAATGATTAAACATGTGCATTTTGCTATATTGTGGTTTGCACTGGAGTAAAAGTTGGTAGACAAGTGCTTTCTTAAAAGGATGACATACATCATTGTGGTGTGTGGAATATTGCAGCACACATGCTCTATATGCAGGAGCCTTTGCTGATATTCTACTTATGGACTACTCATGGGTTATGTATGGCTTTGTATGTAGACTTTATGGTCTCTTTGGATCAGGAACTTGTGAATGTTTGTCCTAGCTCAAACAGCTTGGTTTATGTGATGGAATTGCTTGAAAGATGTTGGAGGCTGTGATCTTGCTGAAGAGAGTTCATGTCTCTGGTGTGGTGTGCCCATGAGCTTTGGAGAAGTATCTTCTGTGTTGAGACATGGCTGCTTAGAGACATGGGCACGATTTTCAACACAGGTGGCTTTAAAAGTGTCATGAAAGGTGCCAATCATTGTGATTGTAAAAATATGCTTGTGACTCTTTAGCGCATGAGAATGGTCAGTGGTATTGGAAGCCAAACTCTAAAGATGTTGCTGGAGAAATATGCTGCCCTTGCCACCTGTAAATAATGTTATCAGAGTGAAGCACCTGTGTGGTTCTAGACAGCTCACATGGGTTGTGAAGCAGGCGACTCTGAAGGTCACACAGCAGGAATTTGAATTCTTTAAGACTCTAGATTGTGGAATGGAAAGCATAACGGAAGTAGCCTAGCTGCATGACGGAAGAATGATAAGAATAATGTATTGCAAAGACTAATCAGCTTAATAAATGATTAAACATGTGCATTTTGCTATATTGTGGTTTGCACTGGAGTAAAAGTTGGTAGACAAGTGCTTTCTTAAAAGGATGACATACATCATTGTGGTGTGTGGAATATTGCAGCACACATGCTCTATATGCAGGAGCCTTTGCTGATATTCTACTTATGGACTACTCATGGGTTATGTATGGCTTTGTATGTAGACTTTATGGTCTCTTTGGATCAGGAACTTGTGAATGTTTGTCCTAGCTCAAACAGCTTGGTTTATGTGATGGAATTGCTTGAAAGATGTTGGAGGCTGTGATCTTGCTGAAGAGAGTTCATGTCTCTGGTGTGGTGTGCCCATGAGCTTTGGAGAAGTATCTTCTGTGTTGAGACATGGCTGCTTAGAGACATGGGCACGATTTTCAACACAGGTGGCTTTAAAAGTGTCATGAAAGGTGCCAATCATTGTGATTGTAAAAATATGCTTGTGACTCTTTAGCGCATGAGAATGGTCAGTGGTATTGGAAGCCAAACTCTAAAGATGTTGCTGGAGAAATATGCTGCCCTTGCCACCTGTAAATAACGTTATCAGAGTGAAGCACCTGTGTGGTTCTAGACAGCTCACATGGGTTGTGAAGCAGGCGACTCTGAAGGTCACACAGCAGGAATTTGAATTCTTTAAGACTCTAGATTGTGGAATGGAAAGCATAACGGAAGTAGCCTAGCTGCATGACGGAAGAATGATAAGAATAATGTATTGCAAAGACTAATCAGCTTAATAAATGATTAAACATGTGCATTTTGCTATATTGTGGTTTGCACTGGAGTAAAAGTTGGTAGACAAGTGCTTTCTTAAAAGGATGACATACATCATTGTGGTGTGTGGAATATTGCAGCACACATGCTCTATATGCAGGAGCCTTTGCTGATATTCTACTTATGGACTACTCATGGGTTATGTATGGCTTTGTATGTAGACTTTATGGTCTCTTTGGATCAGGAACTTGTGAATGTTTGTCCTAGCTCAAACAGCTTGGTTTATGTGATGGAATTGCTTGAAAGATGTTGGAGGCTGTGATCTTGCTGAAGAGAGTTCATGTCTCTGGTGTGGTGTGCCCATGAGCTTTGGAGAAGTATCTTCTGTGTTGAGACATGGCTGCTTAGAGACATGGGCACGATTTTCAACACAGGTGGCTTTAAAAGTGTCATGAAAGGTGCCAATCATTGTGATTGTAAAAATATTCTTGTGACTCTTTAGCGCATGAGAATGGTCAGTGGTATTGGAAGCCAAACTCTAAAGATGTTGCTGGAGAAATATGCTGCCCTTGCCACCTGTAAATAACGTTACCAGAGTGAAGCACCTGTGTGGTTCTAGACAGCTCACATGGGTTGTGAAGCAGGCGACTCTGAAGGTCACACAGCAGGAATTTGAATTCTTTAAGACTCTAGATTGTGGAATGGAAAGCATAACGGAAGTAGCCTAGCTGCATGACGGAAGAATGATAAGAATAATGTATTGCAAAGACTAATCAGCTTAATAAATGATTAAACATGTGCATTTTGCTATATTGTGGTTTGCACTGGAGTAAAAGTTGGTAGACAAGTGCTTTCTTAAAAGGATGACATACATCATTGTGGTGTGTGGAATATTGCAGCACACATGCTCTATATGCAGGAGCCTTTGCTGATATTCTACTTATGGACTACTCATGGGTTATGTATGGCTTTGTATGTAGACTTTATGGTCTCTTTGGATCAGGAACTTGTGAATGTTTGTCCTAGCTCAAACAGCTTGGTTTATGTGATGGAATTGCTTGAAAGATGTTGGAGGCTGTGATCTTGCTGAAGAGAGTTCATGTCTCTGGTGTGGTGTGCCCATGAGCTTTGGAGAAGTATCTTCTGTGTTGAGACATGGCTGCTTAGAGACATGGGCACGATTTTCAACACAGGTGGCTTTAAAAGTGTCATGAAAGGTGCCAATCATTGTGATTGTAAAAATATTCTTGTGACTCTTTAGCGCATGAGAATGGTCAGTGGTATTGGAAGCCAAACTCTAAAGATGTTGCTGGAGAAATATGCTGCCCTTGCCACCTGTAAATAACGTTACCAGAGTGAAGCACCTGTGTGGTTCTAGACAGCTCACATGGGTTGTGAAGCAGGCGACTCTGAAGGTCACACAGCAGGAATTTGAATTCTTTAAGACTCTAGATTGTGGAATGGAAAGCATAACGGAAGTAGCCTAGCTGCATGACGGAAGAATGATAAGAATAATGTATTGCAAAGACTAATCAGCTTAATAAATGATTAAACATGTGCATTTTGCTATATTGTGGTTTGCACTGGAGTAAAAGTTGGTAGACAAGTGCTTTCTTAAAAGGATGACATACATCATTGTGGTGTGTGGAATATTGCAGCACACATGCTCTATATGCAGGAGCCTTTGCTGATATTCTACTTATGGACTACTCATGGGTTATGTATGGCTTTGTATGTAGACTTTATGGTCTCTTTGGATCAGGAACTTGTGAATGTTTGTCCTAGCTCAAACAGCTTGGTTTATGTGATGGAATTGCTTGAAAGATGTTGGAGGCTGTGATCTTGCTGAAGAGAGTTCATGTCTCTGGTGTGGTGTGCCCATGAGCTTTGGAGAAGTATCTTCTGTGTTGAGACATGGCTGCTTAGAGACATGGGCACGATTTTCAACACAGGTGGCTTTAAAAGTGTCATGAAAGGTGCCAATCATTGTGATTGTAAAAATATGCTTGTGACTCTTTAGCGCATGAGAATGGTCAGTGGTATTGGAAGCCAAACTCTAAAGATGTTGCTGGAGAAATATGCTGCCCTTGCCACCTGTAAATAACGTTACCAGAGTGAAGCACCTGTGTGGTTCTAGACAGCTCACATGGGTTGTGAAGCAGGCGACTCTGAAGGTCACACAGCAGGAATTTGAATTCTTTAAGACTCTAGATTGTGGAATGGAAAGCATAACGGAAGTAGCCTAGCTGCATGACGGAAGAATGATAAGAATAATGTATTGCAAAGACTAATCAGCTTAATAAATGATTAAACATGTGCATTTTGCTATATTGTGGTTTGCACTGGAGTAAAAGTTGGTAGACAAGTGCTTTCTTAAAAGGATGACATACATCATTGTGGTGTGTGGAATATTGCAGCACACATGCTCTATATGCAGGAGCCTTTGCTGATATTCTACTTATGGACTACTCATGGGTTATGTATGGCTTTGTATGTAGACTTTATGGTCTCTTTGGATCAGGAACTTGTGAATGTTTGTCCTAGCTCAAACAGCTTGGTTTATGTGATGGAATTGCTTGAAAGATGTTGGAGGCTGTGATCTTGCTGAAGAGAGTTCATGTCTCTGGTGTGGTGTGCCCATGAGCTTTGGAGAAGTATCTTCTGTGTTGAGACATGGCTGCTTAGAGACATGGGCACGATTTTCAACACAGGTGGCTTTAAAAGTGTCATGAAAGGTGCCAATCATTGTGATTGTAAAAATATGCTTGTGACTCTTTAGCGCATGAGAATGGTCAGTGGTATTGGAAGCCAAACTCTAAAGATGTTGCTGGAGAAATATGCTGCCCTTGCCACCTGTAAATAATGTTATCAGAGTGAAGCACCTGTGTGGTTCTAGACAGCTCACATGGGTTGTGAAGCAGGCGACTCTGAAGGTCACACAGCAGGAATTTGAATTCTTTAAGACTCTAGATTGTGGAATGGAAAGCATAACGGAAGTAGCCTAGCTGCATGACGGAAGAATGATAAGAATAATGTATTGCAAAGACTAATCAGCTTAATAAATGATTAAACATGTGCATTTTGCTATATTGTGGTTTGCACTGGAGTAAAAGTTGGTAGACAAGTGCTTTCTTAAAAGGATGACATACATCATTGTGGTGTGTGGAATATTGCAGCACACATGCTCTATATGCAGGAGCCTTTGCTGATATTCTACTTATGGACTACTCATGGGTTATGTATGGCTTTGTATGTAGACTTTATGGTCTCTTTGGATCAGGAACTTGTGAATGTTTGTCCTAGCTCAAACAGCTTGGTTTATGTGATGGAATTGCTTGAAAGATGTTGGAGGCTGTGATCTTGCTGAAGAGAGTTCATGTCTCTGGTGTGGTGTGCCCATGAGCTTTGGAGAAGTATCTTCTGTGTTGAGACATGGCTGCTTAGAGACATGGGCACGATTTTCAACACAGGTGGCTTTAAAAGTGTCATGAAAGGTGCCAATCATTGTGATTGTAAAAATATGCTTGTGACTCTTTAGCGCATGAGAATGGTCAGTGGTATTGGAAGCCAAACTCTAAAGATGTTGCTGGAGAAATATGCTGCCCTTGCCACCTGTAAATAATGTTATCAGAGTGAAGCACCTGTGTGGTTCTAGACAGCTCACATGGGTTGTGAAGCAGGCGACTCTGAAGGTCACACAGCAGGAATTTGAATTCTTTAAGACTCTAGATTGTGGAATGGAAAGCATAACGGAAGTAGCCTAGCTGCATGACGGAAGAATGATAAGAATAATGTATTGCAAAGACTAATCAGCTTAATAAATGATTAAACATGTGCATTTTGCTATATTGTGGTTTGCACTGGAGTAAAAGTTGGTAGACAAGTGCTTTCTTAAAAGGATGACATACATCATTGTGGTGTGTGGAATATTGCAGCACACATGCTCTATATGCAGGAGCCTTTGCTGATATTCTACTTATGGACTACTCATGGGTTATGTATGGCTTTGTATGTAGACTTTATGGTCTCTTTGGATCAGGAACTTGTGAATGTTTGTCCTAGCTCAAACAGCTTGGTTTATGTGATGGAATTGCTTGAAAGATGTTGGAGGCTGTGATCTTGCTGAAGAGAGTTCATGTCTCTGGTGTGGTGTGCCCATGAGCTTTGGAGAAGTATCTTCTGTGTTGAGACATGGCTGCTTAGAGACATGGGCACGATTTTCAACACAGGTGGCTTTAAAAGTGTCATGAAAGGTGCCAATCATTGTGATTGTAAAAATATGCTTGTGACTCTTTAGCGCATGAGAATGGTCAGTGGTATTGGAAGCCAAACTCTAAAGATGTTGCTGGAGAAATATGCTGCCCTTGCCACCTGTAAATAATGTTATCAGAGTGAAGCACCTGTGTGGTTCTAGACAGCTCACATGGGTTGTGAAGCAGGCGACTCTGAAGGTCACACAGCAGGAATTTGAATTCTTTAAGACTCTAGATTGTGGAATGGAAAGCATAACGGAAGTAGCCTAGCTGCATGACGGAAGAATGATAAGAATAATGTATTGCAAAGACTAATCAGCTTAATAAATGATTAAACATGTGCATTTTGCTATATTGTGGTTTGCACTGGAGTAAAAGTTGGTAGACAAGTGCTTTCTTAAAAGGATGACATACATCATTGTGGTGTGTGGAATATTGCAGCACACATGCTCTATATGCAGGAGCCTTTGCTGATATTCTACTTATGGACTACTCATGGGTTATGTATGGCTTTGTATGTAGACTTTATGGTCTCTTTGGATCAGGAACTTGTGAATGTTTGTCCTAGCTCAAACAGCTTGGTTTATGTGATGGAATTGCTTGAAAGATGTTGGAGGCTGTGATCTTGCTGAAGAGAGTTCATGTCTCTGGTGTGGTGTGCCCATGAGCTTTGGAGAAGTATCTTCTGTGTTGAGACATGGCTGCTTAGAGACATGGGCACGATTTTCAACACAGGTGGCTTTAAAAGTGTCATGAAAGGTGCCAATCATTGTGATTGTAAAAATATGCTTGTGACTCTTTAGCGCATGAGAATGGTCAGTGGTATTGGAAGCCAAACTCTAAAGATGTTGCTGGAGAAATATGCTGCCCTTGCCACCTGTAAATAATGTTATCAGAGTGAAGCACCTGTGTGGTTCTAGACAGCTCACATGGGTTGTGAAGCAGGCGACTCTGAAGGTCACACAGCAGGAATTTGAATTCTTTAAGACTCTAGATTGTGGAATGGAAAGCATAACGGAAGTAGCCTAGCTGCATGACGGAAGAATGATAAGAATAATGTATTGCAAAGACTAATCAGCTTAATAAATGATTAAACATGTGCATTTTGCTATATTGTGGTTTGCACTGGAGTAAAAGTTGGTAGACAAGTGCTTTCTTAAAAGGATGACATACATCATTGTGGTGTGTGGAATATTGCAGCACACATGCTCTATATGCAGGAGCCTTTGCTGATATTCTACTTATGGACTACTCATGGGTTATGTATGGCTTTGTATGTAGACTTTATGGTCTCTTTGGATCAGGAACTTGTGAATGTTTGTCCTAGCTCAAACAGCTTGGTTTATGTGATGGAATTGCTTGAAAGATGTTGGAGGCTGTGATCTTGCTGAAGAGAGTTCATGTCTCTGGTGTGGTGTGCCCATGAGCTTTGGAGAAGTATCTTCTGTGTTGAGACATGGCTGCTTAGAGACATGGGCACGATTTTCAACACAGGTGGCTTTAAAAGTGTCATGAAAGGTGCCAATCATTGTGATTGTAAAAATATGCTTGTGACTCTTTAGCGCATGAGAATGGTCAGTGGTATTGGAAGCCAAACTCTAAAGATGTTGCTGGAGAAATATGCTGCCCTTGCCACCTGTAAATAATGTTATCAGAGTGAAGCACCTGTGTGGTTCTAGACAGCTCACATGGGTTGTGAAGCAGGCGACTCTGAAGGTCACACAGCAGGAATTTGAATTCTTTAAGACTCTAGATTGTGGAATGGAAAGCATAACGGAAGTAGCCTAGCTGCATGACGGAAGAATGATAAGAATAATGTATTGCAAAGACTAATCAGCTTAATAAATGATTAAACATGTGCATTTTGCTATATTGTGGTTTGCACTGGAGTAAAAGTTGGTAGACAAGTGCTTTCTTAAAAGGATGACATACATCATTGTGGTGTGTGGAATATTGCAGCACACATGCTCTATATGCAGGAGCCTTTGCTGATATTCTACTTATGGACTACTCATGGGTTATGTATGGCTTTGTATGTAGACTTTATGGTCTCTTTGGATCAGGAACTTGTGAATGTTTGTCCTAGCTCAAACAGCTTGGTTTATGTGATGGAATTGCTTGAAAGATGTTGGAGGCTGTGATCTTGCTGAAGAGAGTTCATGTCTCTGGTGTGGTGTGCCCATGAGCTTTGGAGAAGTATCTTCTGTGTTGAGACATGGCTGCTTAGAGACATGGGCACGATTTTCAACACAGGTGGCTTTAAAAGTGTCATGAAAGGTGCCAATCATTGTGATTGTAAAAATATGCTTGTGACTCTTTAGCGCATGAGAATGGTCAGTGGTATTGGAAGCCAAACTCTAAAGATGTTGCTGGAGAAATATGCTGCCCTTGCCACCTGTAAATAATGTTATCAGAGTGAAGCACCTGTGTGGTTCTAGACAGCTCACATGGGTTGTGAAGCAGGCGACTCTGAAGGTCACACAGCAGGAATTTGAATTCTTTAAGACTCTAGATTGTGGAATGGAAAGCATAACGGAAGTAGCCTAGCTGCATGACGGAAGAATGATAAGAATAATGTATTGCAAAGACTAATCAGCTTAATATATGATTAAACATGTGCATTTTGCTATATTGTGGTTTGCACTGGAGTAAAAGTTGGTAGACAAGTGCTTTCTTAAAAGGATGACATACATCATTGTGGTGTGTGGAATATTGCAGCACACATGCTCTATATGCAGGAGCCTTTGCTGATATTCTACTTATGGACTACTCATGGGTTATGTATGGCTTTGTATGTAGACTTTATGGTCTCTTTGGATCAGGAACTTGTGAATGTTTGTCCTAGCTCAAACAGCTTGGTTTATGTGATGGAATTGCTTGAAAGATGTTGGAGGCTGTGATCTTGCTGAAGAGAGTTCATGTCTCTGGTGTGGTGTGCCCATGAGCTTTGGAGAAGTATCTTCTGTGTTGAGACATGGCTGCTTAGAGACATGGGCACGATTTTCAACACAGGTGGCTTTAAAAGTGTCATGAAAGGTGCCAATCATTGTGATTGTAAAAATATGCTTGTGACTCTTTAGCGCATGAGAATGGTCAGTGGTATTGGAAGCCAAACTCTAAAGATGTTGCTGGAGAAATATGCTGCCCTTGCCACCTGTAAATAATGTTATCAGAGTGAAGCACCTGTGTGGTTCTAGACAGCTCACATGGGTTGTGAAGCAGGCGACTCTGAAGGTCACACAGCAGGAATTTGAATTCTTTAAGACTCTAGATTGTGGAATGGAAAGCATAACGGAAGTAGCCTAGCTGCATGACGGAAGAATGATAAGAATAATGTATTGCAAAGACTAATCAGCTTAATAAATGATTAAACATGTGCATTTTGCTATATTGTGGTTTGCACTGGAGTAAAAGTTGGTAGACAAGTGCTTTCTTAAAAGGATGACATACATCATTGTGGTGTGTGGAATATTGCAGCACACATGCTCTATATGCAGGAGCCTTTGCTGATATTCTACTTATGGACTACTCATGGGTTATGTATGGCTTTGTATGTAGACTTTATGGTCTCTTTGGATCAGGAACTTGTGAATGTTTGTCCTAGCTCAAACAGCTTGGTTTATGTGATGGAATTGCTTGAAAGATGTTGGAGGCTGTGATCTTGCTGAAGAGAGTTCATGTCTCTGGTGTGGTGTGCCCATGAGCTTTGGAGAAGTATCTTCTGTGTTGAGACATGGCTGCTTAGAGACATGGGCACGATTTTCAACACAGGTGGCTTTAAAAGTGTCATGAAAGGTGCCAATCATTGTGATTGTAAAAATATGCTTGTGACTCTTTAGCGCATGAGAATGGTCAGTGGTATTGGAAGCCAAACTCTAAAGATGTTGCTGGAGAAATATGCTGCCCTTGCCACCTGTAAATAATGTTATCAGAGTGAAGCACCTGTGTGGTTCTAGACAGCTCACATGGGTTGTGAAGCAGGCGACTCTGAAGGTCACACAGCAGGAATTTGAATTCTTTAAGACTCTAGATTGTGGAATGGAAAGCATAACGGAAGTAGCCTAGCTGCATGACGGAAGAATGATAAGAATAATGTATTGCAAAGACTAATCAGCTTAATAAATGATTAAACATGTGCATTTTGCTATATTGTGGTTTGCACTGGAGTAAAAGTTGGTAGACAAGTGCTTTCTTAAAAGGATGACATACATCATTGTGGTGTGTGGAATATTGCAGCACACATGCTCTATATGCAGGAGCCTTTGCTGATATTCTACTTATGGACTACTCATGGGTTATGTATGGCTTTGTATGTAGACTTTATGGTCTCTTTGGATCAGGAACTTGTGAATGTTTGTCCTAGCTCAAACAGCTTGGTTTATGTGATGGAATTGCTTGAAAGATGTTGGAGGCTGTGATCTTGCTGAAGAGAGTTCATGTCTCTGGTGTGGTGTGCCCATGAGCTTTGGAGAAGTATCTTCTGTGTTGAGACATGGCTGCTTAGAGACATGGGCACGATTTTCAACACAGGTGGCTTTAAAAGTGTCATGAAAGGTGCCAATCATTGTGATTGTAAAAATATGCTTGTGACTCTTTAGCGCATGAGAATGGTCAGTGGTATTGGAAGCCAAACTCTAAAGATGTTGCTGGAGAAATATGCTGCCCTTGCCACCTGTAAATAATGTTATCAGAGTGAAGCACCTGTGTGGTTCTAGACAGCTCACATGGGTTGTGAAGCAGGCGACTCTGAAGGTCACACAGCAGGAATTTGAATTCTTTAAGACTCTAGATTGTGGAATGGAAAGCATAACGGAAGTAGCCTAGCTGCATGACGGAAGAATGATAAGAATAATGTATTGCAAAGACTAATCAGCTTAATAAATGATTAAACATGTGCATTTTGCTATATTGTGGTTTGCACTGGAGTAAAAGTTGGTAGACAAGTGCTTTCTTAAAAGGATGACATACATCATTGTGGTGTGTGGAATATTGCAGCACACATGCTCTATATGCAGGAGCCTTTGCTGATATTCTACTTATGGACTACTCATGGGTTATGTATGGCTTTGTATGTAGACTTTATGGTCTCTTTGGATCAGGAACTTGTGAATGTTTGTCCTAGCTCAAACAGCTTGGTTTATGTGATGGAATTGCTTGAAAGATGTTGGAGGCTGTGATCTTGCTGAAGAGAGTTCATGTCTCTGGTGTGGTGTGCCCATGAGCTTTGGAGAAGTATCTTCTGTGTTGAGACATGGCTGCTTAGAGACATGGGCACGATTTTCAACACAGGTGGCTTTAAAAGTGTCATGAAAGGTGCCAATCATTGTGATTGTAAAAATATGCTTGTGACTCTTTAGCGCATGAGAATGGTCAGTGGTATTGGAAGCCAAACTCTAAAGATGTTGCTGGAGAAATATGCTGCCCTTGCCACCTGTAAATAATGTTATCAGAGTGAAGCACCTGTGTGGTTCTAGACAGCTCACATGGGTTGTGAAGCAGGCGACTCTGAAGGTCACACAGCAGGAATTTGAATTCTTTAAGACTCTAGATTGTGGAATGGAAAGCATAACGGAAGTAGCCTAGCTGCATGACGGAAGAATGATAAGAATAATGTATTGCAAAGACTAATCAGCTTAATAAATGATTAAACATGTGCATTTTGCTATATTGTGGTTTGCACTGGAGTAAAAGTTGGTAGACAAGTGCTTTCTTAAAAGGATGACATACATCATTGTGGTGTGTGGAATATTGCAGCACACATGCTCTATATGCAGGAGCCTTTGCTGATATTCTACTTATGGACTACTCATGGGTTATGTATGGCTTTGTATGTAGACTTTATGGTCTCTTTGGATCAGGAACTTGTGAATGTTTGTCCTAGCTCAAACAGCTTGGTTTATGTGATGGAATTGCTTGAAAGATGTTGGAGGCTGTGATCTTGCTGAAGAGAGTTCATGTCTCTGGTGTGGTGTGCCCATGAGCTTTGGAGAAGTATCTTCTGTGTTGAGACATGGCTGCTTAGAGACATGGGCACGATTTTCAACACAGGTGGCTTTAAAAGTGTCATGAAAGGTGCCAATCATTGTGATTGTAAAAATATGCTTGTGACTCTTAGCGCATGAGAATGGTCAGTGGTATTGGAAGCCAAACTCTAAAGATGTTGCTGGAGAAATATGCTGCCCTTGCCACCTGTAAATAACGTTATCAGAGTGAAGCACCTGTGTGGTTCTAGACAGCTCACATGGGTTGTGAAGCAGGCGACTCTGAAGGTCACACAGCAGGAATTTGAATTCTTTAAGACTCTAGATTGTGGAATGGAAAGCATAACGGAAGTAGCCTAGCTGCATGACGGAAGAATGATAAGAATAATGTATTGCAAAGACTAATCAGCTTAATAAATGATTAAACATGTGCATTTTGCTATATTGTGGTTTGCACTGGAGTAAAAGTTGGTAGACAAGTGCTTTCTTAAAGGATGACATACATCATTGTGGTGTGTGGAATATTGCAGCACACATGCTCTATATGCAGGAGCCTTTGCTGATATTCTACTTATGGACTACTCATGGGTTATGTATGGCTTTGTATGTAGACTTTATGGTCTCTTTGGATCAGGAACTTGTGAATGTTTGTCCTAGCTCAAACAGCTTGGTTTATGTGATGGAATTGCTTGAAAGATGTTGGAGGCTGTGATCTTGCTGAAGAGAGTTCATGTCTCTGGTGTGGTGTGCCCATGAGCTTTGGAGAAGTATCTTCTGTGTTGAGACATGGCTGCTTAGAGACATGGGCACGATTTTCAACACAGGTGGCTTTAAAAAGT
>NW_027507311.1:0-52764 GCF_052324685.1 Brachyhypopomus gauderio | reverse complement strand
TTAAAGGTATGTTTGAAGTGTATCGTGTATGAGCAGTGGTTGAACTGGTATACTTTTATAAACGGTGCACACAATGAATGGTGAGAGTAGTTGATGTGCTGCAGAATAATTGTTCATTTATGATGAGTATCTGTAGTGATATGTAAACACTTGGAAGCAATAATGTAAAATGTATAGAAGAGAACTCAGAAACTGCAGCTCCAACTTCTCAAAGTCCTGTTCAATGTGTACCCTGTCTTAATTGTGCTTTGATGTTTGAAACTTGATTAGGTACAGTAAGTTAACCTGCTTATTGCCTAGACTAAATTTATACTCCTATTTGGAACAGAGTAAACTGCAGTGTAGCGGATGTCTTGAAGTAGTCTTCATTGTATTCTGTGTTGAGGACAATTTGATGCATTCTCACAGTTTAATTGGCTCATGAATATTCTGTCCAATAGTTTAAAGATTATGCAGCAGTAATTACATGAATGCAGTGAATGTGTAGTATTTGCGCTAGAAATATTTAATGCATGCTATAAAATAGCCCATCAAATGGTAATACACTTGTGAGTATGTGCAACAGGTATCACATGTGCTGCTGATTACATGATACTGATCAACTTTGAAAGATGTGAAATGTGCTGTTGGTGTGACAATTAAGACACAAGAATAATAACACACACACAACGCCTGCTGGTTGAAGATGCCACACACACGCGATAATCTTGGAGCAACGCCTGCTTGATGAAGATGCCACACACAACGCCTGCTGGATGAAGATGCCACACACACACATGCATTTTAGCTGTGGAGTTGATTTTGTGTTGAGTGGTGTATACAAAATTATTATATAGTATTATTAATTTAACAACCTGTGTTGAATTGATGCTTAGAAGTTAGAATGGACTAATATTTTAATTATTTTCACATTTTCATTTTAAAATTAACATAGATAAACTTCCATACCATACTTATATACACTAGCCAAATAACTTGATAAGTATGGGGCTTTAGTAATGCTGTATAACTGTAGCCTTAAGTAGAATAGAAAGATTCTAAGTGTTTGTCCAATTGATGATTCATGTCGTTATAGCAGCTTTTTAAAATTATACATATGAATTTTTTAACCCCTTAATGTTTACTAACTGTTACAAATGTGTTTTGTCTATTTTGTATGAATAGCTTGTTGGTGAAGGAGAATTGTGGTGAAGGAGAATTGTGCTGGAACACATTAAAGGTACGTTTGAAGTGTATCGTGTATGAACAGTGGTTGAACTGGTATACCTTTATAAAACGGTGCACACAATGAATGGTGAGAGTAGTTGATGTGTTGCAGAATAATTGTTCATTTATGATGAGTATCTGTAGTGATATGTAAACACTTGGAAGCAATAATGTAAAATGTATAGAAGAGAACTCAGAAACTGCAGCTCCAACTTCTCAAAGTCCTGTTCAATGTGTACCCTGTCTTAATTGTGCTTTGATGTTTGAAACTTGATTAGGTACAGTAAGTTAACCTGCTTATTGCCTAGACTAAATTTATACTCCTATTTGGAACAGAGTAAACTGCAGTGTAGCGGATGTCTTGAAGTAGTCTTCATTGTATTCTGTGTTGAGGACAATTTGATGCATTCTCACAGTTTAATTGGCTCATGAATATTCTGTCCAATAGTTTAAAGATTATGCAGCAGTAATTACATTAATGCAGTGAATGTGTAGTATTTGCACTAGAAATATTTAATGCATGCTATAAAATAGCCCATCAAATGGTAATACACTTGTGAGTATGTGCAACAGGTATCACATGTGCTGCTGATTACATGATACTGATCAACTTTGAAAGATGTGAAATGTGCTGTTGGTGTGACAATTAAGACACAAGAATAACACACACACACACAACGCCTGCTGGTTGAGGATGCCACTCAACGCCTGCTGGTTGAGGATGCCACTCAACGCCTGCTGGTTGAGGATGCCACTCAACGCCTGCTGGTTGAGGATGCCACTCAACGCCTGCTGGTTGAGGATGCCACTCAACGCCTGCTGGTTGAGGATGCCACTCAACGCCTGCTGGTTGAGGATGCCACTCAACGCCTGCTAGATGATGTGCCACACACACAAGATTAATCTTGGAGCAATGCCTGCTGTATGAAGATGACACACACATGCATTTTAGCTGTGAAGTTGATTTAGTGTTGAGTGGTGGTATACAAAATTATTATATAGTGAGTAAACATGGTTGAGTTTAGTGTCCAGTTGAGTAAGTGCACAAATGATGAGCTGAACAATGTATTATTAATTTAACTACTATTGAAATTAATGCTTAGAAGTTAGCATGGGCACGATAACACCCAGCAACATTTTCATAATACATATTCTGTTTCACAATGCATTATGTGGTAATATGTTTTAATTGCTAAAGTGGAACCAAATGGAATGTTTTTGTTTAACTTGTCTGTTAGATTAACTACGCTATTGGAACAAAGACATTTAATGTGTTAAATTGTTTATTTATATATACACTAAGTGATCAGTGCTTAGCACAAGTAGAGTATATGAAACAGCTGTTACACAGGTGCTGCTGACATCAAGCTCCTGAATCAGATGAAGAATGAATGTTGGCGTTCCAAGGAAGAAGCAAGAATGTCCTGTTGAAGCAAAGCCTGCTGAACACATCTCACACACACAATACATTTTTAAACTGTTGAGCTGAAAGTGTTTAGTGATGTACATATTTGCAACTTAAGCTTGTCTGATCAAGTATTCTGATGTGGTTATTTGTTTTAAAGCTATACAGCTTTTAAATGAGCAGTAAAGCGTGGTTTTGCTCATTGTATTCTGAAAAATGTACATTAGTGGAAATGGTCCCTTGAATCAAGTCCCTTGATTATAAAGTAATGCTTAGTTTGTATAACATGGTGTTAGGAAGGCATTTACTTCACAGTAATTTCTATATGCAATACTGTAACAATGTATGCAAGTAAGAAATTAGTCATGAATACACCTGTCACGAATACAATGTCTGTTCTGATTTTTTTTTACCTTTTTTCTTTTTATGATTTGATATGTGCTGTTTGTATTAAGTAATATTGATTGATTAGTATGTCGTGTTGGGATAGACATCATAGGTTTTGACTGGTTGTGTGTTTGTATTTTCAGATGCCTCGCACGAAAGCTTCGCTGAGGTCGGCTGCAGCCAGGAGGAGGATTACGGAGCGGCTTGTGGCTCAGACTGACGGGGTTCTGGCTTTTTCCCCTGACAAAAAGGTCCTGACTGAGACTGTTCCTGTGAGCCACAGCTGTCCTGCAGACCAGATCTCGTCTCTGACTGACGGGGTTATGCCTTCATCCCTTGACAAAAAAGGTCTGACTGACACGGGAGTGCTCCTGAAGAGCACTCCTCAAAGCAATTTACAAACTCAAGCTGCCAAATACCTGCCAAATACCTTGCCAAATACCTTGCCAAATACCTTGCCAAATACCTTGCCAAATACAATTGCCAAATACTTGCCAAATACCTTACCAGATACAAGCTGCAAAACTGATTCTGATGAATGTGTACATGTGGATATGCTCAGAGGTTCTTTTCATCAAGCTCATCCAAAGTTTGGCATAAACAGTAACAAACAATGTGTTGCAAATAGTATTACTGCCATCATGACTAACAAAGTAAAAAATGTGCTTTCTTGGACAATCAGAGACCTTGATGATGTTCTGCTGAATGGTGACAGATTCTACAGCAATATAAGAGATGCCGGCAAAATTCATGATCCATTGGGCTATTTATATGTTACAGATGTACCTACAGAATACACTGTGTGTGGATATGACTTTTCAATAAATTTTCATGATGAAATGTTTACTGGGAAGTTTGGCGTCACTGAATATGGACCGTTACAAAACGTTCTTATGTCACATGATGAGGCAATCCGAAGAGTGTTTATGCAATGTGAAGCATGTTTGTTTACTGTTAAAGAGAATACATGTGCTATCATTAAACAAGACTCCTGGTATGTGCTGATTGACTCTCATTCACGAAGCGAAAACGGTGCACGTATTGATTCAGGCAAGAGTTTGGCTGCTTTTTATGCTGACATGGAATCATTACTTAACCACGTTATGATACTTGGTCTTTCACTGAAAGCTGAAGGAGCACAATTTGAAGTTACTGGCGTTGTTGTGAACATAACTGGCAGAAGCACAGCGGAAGAGAAAACACAAGGTGGTTTGTCTGTCACTACACACCGAGAGCTCTACAGCAGTGTGCTAAAACGAAATCGTAACACAAATGAAAATGAAACTAAAAAAGGTGACGCATTTGACCGTTCACAACCCTGCAGCAAAGCAAACGTGCAAAGTAAACGCAAAGCAGCTGACAATGATTCCGAGGTGAAAACGGTACCCGAACTGCATGTTGGTAAACGAATGAAGCATGTAAACAACCTTACCGATGTATCTGTGAGAAATGACAGTGACGTGCTGATTGGCGACACACAACGTGAATACTTTCAGTTTTGTCCATTGACAGTGAAACAGCAGAAGACATTATGTTTAAGGCAAAACGTTGTGTACATCGAACATGCTCGTAGCGACCAAATCATACCAGTACCGATGGGTGATCCTTGTGAAACAAAAACTATCATTGGTGACGGTAACTGTTTATTCAGATCACTGGCATTTGCAATTAGCGGAAGTGAGAAAGAACACAGAAAAATACGACGTGCTGTAACTACACAAATGGAGAGAAACGAATCTAAGTACATTAACTGTCTTCGACAAGGGTTTTCATCTGTTGCAAATTATCTTGCTACTTCCCGAATGAAATACGTGGGAACCTGGGCTACTGAAGTTGAAATACAAGCTGCAGCCGATCTTTTTTTTACCAATATATTTACATTCACTAGAAATACGTGGCTAAAATATTCATCGTGCAATAGTTGCGACCAAGATGCGGGAATATACCTCAAACATTGTAGCGAGTCTCATTATGAAGTAGTGACGTGTGTTAAAGTTCCTGATGGACAGACCTGTGCCGCACTAGGTTTAAAGAGATGTGACAGCAGAAAATCAGAAACAAAGTCCAGTCGCTCTGAACTTGAGAAACGGAGAATCAAATATGGAACAAGCCAGGAGGAAAAGATTCAGAGAACACTGAAACGATACCGTGAAAATGAAATATACAGAGATAGTGTCAAAACACGTAGCAGTGTTGAATACGCAACGAATTCGCAACATAAAGAACGGAATAAACAGTTAAGCATAAACAAATATGCGACGGATATGGAACACAGAGGAAAAGTTAAACAAGCAAGTGTAAACAAATATGCGACGGATATGGAACACAGTGGAAAAGTTAAACAAGCAAGTGTAAACAAATATGCGACGGATATGGAACACAGAGGAAAAGTTAAACAAGCAAGTGTAAACAAATATGCGACGGATATGGAACACAGTGGAAAAGTTAAACAAGCAAGTGTAAACAAATATGCGACGGATATGGAACACAGGGAACATGTGAAACAATTAAGTATTAATAAATATTCCTCAAATGAACATCACAGAGAGACTATAAAAAGACAGAGTTTTGACGCTTATCATACCGATCCAGAATATCAAACGGCTAAGAAAAAGAAGAGTATGGAGAGGAGTTTTGAAGCTTATCATCATGATCCTCAACATCAAGCAGCTAAGAAACAACTTGGTATTGAGAGGTATAAAACAGACATCTGCTATGCTAACGTTACTAAAAACAGAAGTAAAGAAAGAAAGAACACAGAAAAAAGGAAACACAAAGATATTAACTATGTGACTGAAAACTTCAGAGAGAAAATAAGTACTGGTCCTGAATATGTGTGCTCAGTATGCCATCGACTATTGTTCAAGAATCAAGTAATCAAATGCAGAAAAGATACATATCTCAATAAAGCCCAGGAGGTTGTTTCCATAGCAGAGAGATGTATTACTGACACATACTTACATCGATGTAGTCATACCTGTGTTCCTAAGTGTAACATTCAAACTGGCCCTGCTGGATCACTGTGGATTTGCTACACATGTCACAGAAAGATTCTTAATGGGAAAATGCCAGAAGAAAGTGTTATGAACAATCTTGCACTAGAACCAATTCCACCTGAACTACACAATCTAAACTCACTTGAACAACATCTGATTGGGATGAATATTCCATTCATGAGACTTGTGTCTTTACCAAAAGGTGGACAGAATGGTGTTCATGGACCTGTTGTGTGTGTTCCATCTAACATTACAGATGTAACTGAAGTGCTACCAAGAACAGAAAATGTTGATTTGATGATTCGCATAAAACTAAAGAGGAAATTGACTTACAAGGGGCACTATGAGTACAAATTTGTTAATACAGAAAAAATAAAGGATGCATTATTGTACCTCAAACAACATAATGACTTTTACAGAGATGTGACATTTAATAATGACTGGGTCAATCCACTAAATAAAACTGAACATGAAACACAAGAGCCTGATGACACATGTACACAGCATGTTGATGAGGAGAACAATGATGAGAATAATGAATCTGAAGATGTGGATATAGATGAAACCTTGCACGACAGACAACAGCACGGTATGTTCATGGATACCTGTTTACAACCTGTTGATATTGCACAAGAGGTTTTGGATCAGCACTTTGATGGCATAATGTCTGTGGCACCTGCAGAAGGTAATAATCCTGTAAGGCTCTTGAACGATCATTCAAATGAGGCAAAGTGTTTTCCAGTTCTATTTCCAAATGGTACGGGTACTTTTCATGACCACAGAAAAGAGAAACTCACACTGAGCAGATACTTGAACACCAGAATACTCAACGCAGACGGACGTTTTGCAAAGAACTTGGATTACATTTTTTATGGTCAATATTTGTCAGAGTTAAATCAGATTGTGTCAAATGTGTCTATTGCATTGAGAAAAGGACATGATACACGCAACAAACCTGTGATTACATCAGAAATGTTGACTAACAGAGAAGCCTTGCAGAACATTTTCAATTTTGATGAAGGGTATAAATTCTTAAGACCTATTCGTGGTACACCCCCTTTCTGGCAAAGTGTTCAAAAAGACCTGTTTGCAATGGTGCGACAACTGGGTATTCCCACATGGTTTTGCTCATTTTCATCTGCTGATCTGCGTTGGCCAGAATTATTGCAAACTATTCTCAAACAAGAGGGGAGAGAAACTTCTACTGATGATCTAGACTGGTCAGAAAGATGTGCTCTAATAAAAACTAACCCTGTCACAGCAGCCAGGATGTTTGAACATCGATTCCACTATTTCCTTAAAGATGTGATTATGTCTGAAGCACAACCGATTGGCGAAATTGTTGATTACTTTTACAGAGTTGAATTTCAACAGCGTGGCTCACCTCACACTCACTGCTTGTTTTGGGTCAAGGATGCACCTCAAGTGGACAAAAATGATGATGATGAAGTTGTGTCATTTGTAGATCACTATGTGACATGTGAAATGCCATCGGAGGATGACAAAGAAATGCATGACATTGTTTCCAGTGTACAACAACACAGCAAAAGACATTCAAAATCATGCAGAAAAAAGAAAACAACTTGTCGTTTTAATTTTCCACGCCCACCGAGTAGCAGAACATTTATAACAAGGCGTAAAACTGACAATCCTGAAAAAGATGCTAAAGAGAAAGATGAGAATTATGTGGAATCAGCCAAAGGTAATAACATGCCTTCAATGGAAAAAGATGTAGCAGAGGCTATCATGAAAAAAGTAAAAGATGCGTTATTGAATACAGATGTTATCTTTGATTCTACTGAGGAGTTATTTGCTTCGCTTGGTATAAGTCAAGAGATATTTGAAGCTGCTTACATCAGAGTGTCTCGAAAAACTACTTTTGTCCTAAAAAGAAAACCAGGTGACATATGGGTAAACCAATACAACAGAGATCTTATACGTTGTTGGAATGCAAATATGGACATTCAGTTTGTAGTTGATGCATATTCTTGCATTGTGTATATAATCTCTTACATTTCCAAAGCTGAGAGAGAGATGGGATTGCTTTTGTCACGTACTCAAAAAGAAGCCACAGAACAAGGTAACCTTGACGCTAAACATGCTTTACGGAAACTCGGAAGTGTATTTTTACACAATCGTGAAGTTTCAGCTCAGGAAAGTGTGTACCGACTTACTAACATGAAACTGAAAGAAGCCTCTCGCAAAGTGCAATTTATTCCTACTGGTGATAACGTAGTGAGAATGAGTCTTCCACTTCACGTAATACAAACGCGAGCTGAATATGACAATGATGATAATCAAAACATATGGATGAACAGCATCACAGACAGATACAGATATAGACCAAAAACGGACGAATTTTCCCAGATGTGTTTAGCCAGTTTTGCATCGGAGTACAGAATATTGTCAAAATCTGAAAGTTCAGCTCGTGATGCCATAAAGTTGGAGAAAAGCTTAGGATTCATAAGGAAACGGACACGAACAGATTCTGCTGTTGTGCGATACGCTCGCTTTTCACCCACAAAACATCCAGAGAAGCATTATCAAAGTATTTTGCAATTGTTTTTGCCTCATTATTTGGATTGTCAACTCAAGCCACCAACTTTCAACACTTATGAGGATTTTTATAAGACTGGGTTTATCAAATATTCTGATGAAGAAGTCCAATCAGTCAAAACAATAGTAGACTTAAATATGTCATATTTCGAGAAAGATGCTGACACAATAGATGAAGCCGAGGAACAGTTAAAAAGAAACGGTGCAGTGGAAGATGCTTGGGCGGAAATCTGTCCAGAGAATGAACGTGAACGTTTAGAATGTCTTCACAGAAAAGAAAATCCTACTGATGAAACAGAGCAAAATATTTCTGCTGCTGACATACCTGATTTATTACCAGCTGAACCACGCTGTGCTATAGGAAAAGAGAAAGGTATGCGAAAAGAGGAAGCAATGTATGTGCTTCGTTCACTAAACGAACAACAGTCTGAAATATTTTACAAAATTCGACATTGGTGTTTAGAAAAGACACTTGCTAAAAACCCGCAGCCATTTCATGTGTTTATATCTGGTCCAGGTGGTGTTGGAAAATCCATGTTAATCAAAGCAATATACTACGAATCATGTCGCATCCTGTCCCGATTGTCAGATAATCCAGATGAGACGCATGTGTTAATAACAGCTCCAACTGGTGTAAGTGCATTTAACATCGACGCTGCAACAATACACAACTGTTTCTCTATATCACCAGAGGTAACGCTGCCTTATCAACCGCTCGGAGATGAAAAGATAAATTCACTGAGAGCTAAATTGGGAAATCTACAAATTGTCATTATTGATGAAATCTCAATGGTTGATCACAAACTCTTATCGTATATTCATGGCAGATTGAGACAAATTAAACAACAAGGAGATTATTCTGCTTTTGGAAATGTGTCTATAATTGCAGTTGGAGATTTTTATCAACTTTCTCCTGTGAAAGGAAAGTCTCTATACACTGAGCCTAAAGGTGTAAATCTATGGCAGAACCACTTTGCATTGGTTGAGCTGTCACAAATCATGAGACAAAAAAACATGGAGTTTGCTCAGTTACTGAGTCGTTTAAGGAAACACAAAAGACAAGATAATTTGTCAGAACATGATGTGAATATGTTGAAATTATGTGAAACAGGTGGTGAAGGTGATGAACTGGACAGTACTGCTCTGTATATTTATGCAACAAATGCTGAAGTGGATGATCACAATGCAAACATGTTGAAGAAGGTATGTGCAGACATTACTATCATTCATGCACAGGACTTTGAAAAGGTTGCAAAAACAGGTCGGCTGGAAAAAATGCATGGACATCATGTTCATACTACCCACACGTCTTTACCAGAATCTCTTCACATCGCTGTAAATGCTCATGTTATGCTTCTTAAAAACATTGATGTAGCAGACGGACTTGTAAACGGTGCATTTGGTACAGTTGCTGAAGTGTGTTTTGATTCTGAAGATGACTTTCCAGCCAAAATATATGTCACATTTGAAAATGAAAGAATAGGAAATAAATTAAGAGCAAAACATCCTTGTTTAAAACCAGGATTTGAAAAAGCCACTCCTATTTTCCCTGAAGAAGAAAGAGTGACAAAAAGTGGTGGAATGCGACGACAGTTTCCCCTGAAATTAGCTTGGGCTTGCACTGTTCACAAAGTACAAGGTCTTACTGTGGAAAAAGCTGTTGTGTCACTAAAAAAGATATTTGCAGCAGGACAAGCATATGTGGCCTTGAGTCGTGTAACATCTTTGGAAGGGCTTAAGATAAAAGATTTCAAAGAGAGTGCTATTTATGCAAAAGAAGACATTGAACAGTCATTACATAACATGCCTCTATTTATTGAACCAGTGACAGAGCTGCCACCTCCCTGTGGGTCATACAAGATTCTTCTGCACAATGTTGAAGGACTAACATGCCATGTGGAAAACCTGAGACATGATACGAGGTACATGGAAGCTGACATTATCTGTGTGACAGAAACTTGGTTACAACCAAATGATTGCAACATTGATATTGAATTATCTGAATTTACATTCTATAGTAAACCCAGATGTTTTTCATATGACACTAGTCAGGTGATGTTTGCTGACTTGAAGGATCGACAACATGGTGGTGTTGGTGTGTATTATAAACGACATACTGGTTGTAGTATTGTTGATTTACCATGCATTAACATTGAATGCCTGCAGTTCATCCTACCTCAGCTGAATACAACAGTGGCAGTTCTGTACAGACCTCCTTCCTACAATCTGGTAATGTTTCAAAATAACCTGATACACTTGATTTCTCATATTGACAGGTTCCCAGGAAGAAAAGTGATCATGGGAGATTTCAATGAAAATCTTTTTGTAACAAGTACAGTCAGTAATACTATGCAACTCCATGGCTTTACTCAGGTTATAAGAGAACCAACAACTGAACATGGCACTTTGATTGATCATGTATATATCAAAGATGTTTCTGCAGAAGATGTCAGTGTTTCTGTTATGCCAACATATTTCAGTTTTCATGAATGTATTGTACTGAATTGTTTTCATTAATCTTCAATTTCAGGTACTTAACGTTTGCTGACGGTTTGCTGACACTTTACTGACAATTTGGTGACACTTTGAACTAAAACTTTTGATTAAGTCAGGCACAAATTGAAGCGTCCACGATGTGGGGGGCTGGGGGATACAGGGGGTAAACTTTCTGGACGGCCTCTTGTGGGAACAGACTAAGGAGCTGAGAGTGCCCTATTAACTGGTTCACAGCATTTTATTTTATTGTATGTATTATTTATTTTATTTTTTTATTTTATTATGAAATATAAAGGTATTAATATAAAATACAGGCCAAATGTTTAACAAAGCAAAACAGTTCTCAAATCATCTGTTAAAGGACTGTTGACAAATATCATACTTCAGGACTGAATCCACAGGTAATACAGTTTCCAAGAAGCAATAAACATGGACATTTAACTTCACATCTAATCCTGCACAAACCAAAATTCCTGATTAAAGGCTGGAGCTATTGGTCAAAGAGTGGTCAGTGCTGCCTACATGTCTGGGAACCTGGTGTCATACAGGAAAGCCAGGAATGTCCTTCTAAAGGCCAGGGACAAGTTGCAGTCAACTATCAAGGATGTGACATCAAGCACATATGGAATCACTTGCATGCTATCACAGATTACAGAGATGGACAGATTTGGTATCTGCTGCGTTCACCAGGTAAGATGTTCTATTGTAATTTGGAGACAAACATATCTTTATGTAAAGTTAAACTACCATTGTACTGTGACAGGTGCACATTAACCATGTCTGTGTCTGATGTGCTCAGATCTTTATGGAGGGTTCCCTTACACAAGGCATGTGGTCTTGATGGCATCAATGGTTCATCAGTGTGCACTGTAGGACCATGTTACAGTCATCTACCAATGATGTCACATCTAGCACATGTGGATTGGCATACACTCTATCACAGAATTAAAAGGTGGACAGGTCTGTGATACAAGTGTTGCTGCAGGTATGCTAAACATATTTCATATTCCTTTAGAGACCAGACAAACACCTTCACTCTAACTGTCACAGCTGCACCTTAACTATCTCTCTATTTGATGTGCTCAGATGATTCTTCAGGAGAATTCAGTCACACAAGTCCTTCCTACCTGAGGCTCAACTTCCATATTGGAGGGACTGTGACTACTAGCTGGGCCGCCCAATGGAGGATGGGTTCCCTTTTGAGTCTTGGTCCTCCCAAGGTTTCTTCCTAATCATGCCAAGGGAGTTTTTCCTTGCCACTGTCGCCCCTGGCTTGCTCATTAGGGATATGGACCCATGCGCTTGTAAAGCTGCTTGCATACTGCACATAGAGATATATAGATATCTACACATATTGTGATTACTAACTACAGGTCTGCTTTGAACTCAATAATGACAAAATTTTAATTTACAGTGGACTGTATTATTATCTGATGTTTCTTTTATTTGCTGTGAACCAGTACAGGGCACCTCAGCTCCTTAGTGAGGGATTATTACAATAGTTATACTATACATTATCATAAATTTTTTTTTATTATATTTATCTAGAGAAATGATCTCAAATAAACAGACTGAATGTCACAGTCCTGCCTCCCTCCTGTCGGTCATGTCTTCCGTTTGTCTTTTATTTTGAAATTCCTCATTGTGTCTGACTTCACTCCCCTGCCTTGTTTTCTGCCCCTCGTTATTGCTTTCTGGTGTGTCTTGTTAAGTACCTTCTTTGGTCAGTGTATTTAAGTCTTGCGTTTAGTCTCTTATGTGGTCTGTTATTGTAAGTACCACTTGCTTGTATGTTATTTGGTATCTTGGTCTTTTGTGTCTATAATACTAGTCTGTGTGTACTCCTTGTATTTTACATTCTCTGTTAGATGTACTTTGTGTGGTTTTGCTTGTTGTATTTTCTTTTCTTTAGCCTTGCCCACCCAGTTATTTCTGTTAGTGTTTGGTTCATATGTTAGATGTTTGATTTATTCTTGGTGTCTGTTCTGTGTGCTGTGTATGTATTCGTTTTGGTATTAAATCATTGGTCAGTCCGCACTTGCATTCAGCCTTCTCTCCTAGTTGTTATACTGAACATGAAAAGTTTTGCATTGTGTTGATTGTCAGTTATAAATAAAATACATTATGTTTATAAAGAGGTTCTCGTGTGTTATTATATTGACAGTTTGCACTGGTCTCAAATAGAGCCCAAATATGAAAATGTTTGTCAATATATAATGTTCTGACAATTTTATGCAAATGAAAATCACATACACTTGTTGTTTTTAGAAAATTGGGATTAGGGTTAGATACAAAGGCCATAGACCAAAGGCCTTAATCACTTTGAGCATGTGAGGTGAAATAATCAGAGGTGGACATTACAGGTTCAGAAAGTAAAAGTCTTCAGCAGGATTTTACTGAAGCTTGCTATATTTTCTAATTAGTGCAATGCAGGTAAAATGTGGAATCAACACAATCCAGGAGGACTGAGCAAAATCCTGCTGGTGACTTTTACTTCCTGAACTTGCAATGCCCACCTCTGGAAATAAGCCTCTTGAATGCAGATACTTAGTGCACATAGCCTGTATAAACAGATCTCCACATATGAGTGATCATGAGAACTTTATGAAAGAGTTTAAAAACTTTGACCTTTAAACAATGCGCTGTATTTTGGAAGGGAAAAGTCTAAAAACTATATGTGCATTTCAAATTTTGTCTCACAGCTCCATCTACTGGCCAAATAATTTGCAACTTTTGACACTTATTGCATGAAAGAGGTTTGTATACCTTTGGTAAATATATACAGTGCAGTGTAGTTAGTGTCACATGTCATCAATGATGAATATAAATCTTTAACAAAGCTGTTAGGACAGATTTGCACATTTTGACCTTTTGGCCAGCAGTGCCTTTTATTTCATATGATCAGAAAAGCAATAATTTACAATACAGGCAAAACGAACACAAGTACTCATGTTATTCTGTCCACAGAAGAATTAGGACATCATAAAAGTTCAGGACTAATCCACAGATCAGCAGATCATCCAACAGGAAGTAGACATGGACACTACTGCATATATAGATGGACCCAATCAAGAAATAACAGGCCATTGAGGCACTAAAGACAAAAATACATTTTATTGGAAAAAAAATTATTCAGATCATAGAACTAAATCGCATACTGAGATTAGCTTTGTGTGTGTATGAGTGTGTTTGTGTGGTGTTTCATGTGAGCAATAGTTTTCAGTCAGTTCCGGAATTTAGTATTACCATACTGATATTATAGTGACAAATAAGACATTTTAGTGAATTAAAAGGTTTATTTATGGTCAGGCAGTGCACTTTTATGAGATGTCATTTCAAAGTTAATTATTTCACTGTTCTGAATCATACAAGCCCCATTACTCGTCTGCATTCTGCATAACAGGATTGCATCACAAGTTTTTATGATTTCTTAGGTTTTTGGGTACTGTAGCGCCCTCGACAGGCCAATTTGAGGCACTAAAGGCCCAAAAGGTTCAAAAGAAATTGTATTGGCAAAATGATTTAGATCACAGAACTAAATCGCATGCTGAGATCAGCTTTGTGTGTCTTTGTGTGGTATTTCATGTGAGCAATAGTTTTAAGTCAGTTCCGGTGTTTGACCACTAGATGGAGCCCAAGTACTATCATACCGATACCTCATTAATCTCAGAAATGAAATAGGACATTTTGGTGAATTAAAAGGTTCATTTCTGGTCAGGCAGTGCACTTTTTGTTATGAGATGTAATTGCAATGTTATAGATCTCATTGATCTGAATCATACAAGACCAATTACTTGTCTGTATTCTTTATAACAAGATTGCAGCCTGAGTTTTTATGATTTTCTAGGTTTTTGGGTACTGTAGTGCCCCCGACAGGCCAATTTGAACCAAACTTGGCATACCTCACAGGGACCTCAGGCTATATAAGCAGTTCAAATTGCGAGTTGATCACTTACATGGTTTATGAGTTATAGCAATAAAGGTCATAAATGGCATGGCCACAATGATATAATGGGAAAATGGACCAATCAGATAAATAAAAATCCAACATTTTTTTAATCACTTTTTACCTACAGAGTCTACTGATTATGCTCATAGCAATTTTTCCATAATTGGATCAAATTCCTATGACTAGTTTGTAAATAGCTATTTTCAAACAACAGATGAATGTGACAAAAGTATGCATTTTTTAATAGGACTTGTAATTGCAAAGTTGTCAGGTCTACTGCAAGGAATAAAAAGAAACAAGTTGCATGTTCCTAAGTGAAAATTTGGAGGAGTTATGCATGATTTTCACAAATAGCGCCACCTAGTGGCCAAATGTTTTAAAACTGCACAGCATGACACATAGTCCTGAGATATGCACAGTGGTGAGGTTTGATGTTGTTTGGCCAATGGTAAGTCTGTCAAATGGCCAATTAATTCAAATAAAAATTAATTGGCTCATGGCGGCCATGTTTTTTGAGTGATGATGTCATCATTGTGTGTCTTGATATCACTTGGGCCCCTGATGATGCCTGTAAAGTTTTGGCTTGATGTGACTAATGGTTTCTGAGATACAGTTTTTCCCATGTTATAGCGCCCCCTATTGGACAATCGAGGCCAGCTTTGACCTATGACCTCGGAGTCATGTGCCCTAACAACTGTTAAAATTTTATGAAGATCCGTCAAAGCGTTGCTGAGATATGGCTGTTTAAGTAAATTTGGCCACGCCTTGGAGCTATTGATTGACATGTGACAACCAGACTGTATGCAAATCTCAAAATGTTTTTAAGCAACTTTGATAATGAGATTCTCCTGAATATTTTGACACCAAGGTTGTGGTGATCCGATGAAAAACCAAGGAGTAGTAGGAAAAAGTAGGTTTTGCATATTATGCAAATTAGCAAAAAATCTAAGTAGGCGGAGCTTAATGGTTCTTGAGGCTTTTTTGTTTGTCTGGAGCCAGGGAATCCACCTGAAGTGGAATTTTGTTTCTAGGACCTAAGGGGTGGGAGATATGGACCAAAACGCAAAAGGCTGCGCTATAGCGCCACCATCAGGCCAATGTGGGTGTCTGTACTTTAGCACGGTCTCGCAAAGAGACTACACCATTCTGCCAAGTTTGGTGTCTCTGGGCCTTACGGTCTAGGCTGCAGTATGCGTTTTATGCGGAGAAAAATAATAATAAATATAGCCGCAAGCGGCGATTGGCGGGTTCACACAAAAAAGGCAAAAAAGCCCAAAAGGTCTTTTAGACTAACAAATTGGCCTCTTGGCCTCAATAGGCAAAAAGAAGCCCATTAGGTCCTTTATACCCAAAAGTGAATAGAAGCTGTTTGAGTGGAAAAAATGCACAAATAAATCAATGTGACAAAACATTCAATTCAACTGAGGCACTAAAGGCCCAAAAGGATCACAATAATGTGTACTGGGAAATTGAGTCAGATCAAAAAGCTAAACCACATGCTGAGATCAGCTTTGTGTGTGTTTGTGTGGTATTTCATGTGAGCAATAGTTTTCAGTCAGTTCTGGAATATGGCCACTAGATGGAGGCCAAGTACTACCATACTGATATCTCATTAATCTCAGTAATGAAATAGGACATTTTGGTGAAATAAAAGGTTCATTTCTGGTCAGGCAGTGCACTTTTTGTTATGAGATGTAATTGCAAAGTTATAGACCTCATTGATCTGAATCATACAAGCCCCATTACTTGTCTGTATTCTGCATAACAACATTCCTGCATGAGTTTTTATGATTTCTTAGGTTTTTGGGTACTGTAGCGCCCCCGACAGGCCAATTTAAACCAACCTTGGCATACCTCAGAAGGACCTCAGGCTATAAAAGGCTGTCAAATTGGGAGTAGATTGCATACATGGTTTATGAGTTATAGCAATATAGGTCATTTATGGCATGGCCAGAAGGATATAATGGAAAAATGGACCTGCCTGAATATTTAAAAATCCAACATTTTTAAAAAAAAATTTTACCTCCAGAGTCTACAGATTATGCTCATATCATTTTTTCCATAATTGCATCAAATTCCTAGGACTAATTCCAAAAGAGCTATTTTCAAACAATTGATGAATGTGACAAAAGTATGCATTTTTTAATAGGACTTGTAATTGCAAAGTTGTCAGGTCTACTGCAAGGACTCAAAAGAATCAAGCGGCATTTTCCTAAGTGAAAATTTGGAGGAGTTATGCATGATTTTCACAAATAGCGCCACCTAGTGGCCAAATGTTTCAAAACTGCACAGCATGACACATAGTCCTGAGAAATGCACAGTGGTGAGGTTTCATGTTGATTGGGCAATGTTAAGTCTGTCAAATGGCCAATTAATTCAAATAAAAATTAATTGGCTCATGGCGGCCATGTTTTTTGAGTGATGATGTCATCATTGTGTGCCTTGATACCAATTAGGCCCCTGATGATGCCTGTAAAGTTTGGGCTTGATGTGACTAATGGTTTCTGAGAAACAAATTTCCCCATGTTATAGCGCCCCCTATTGGACAATCGTGGCCAGCTTTGACCACTGACCTCTGAGTCATGTGCCCTAACAACTGATAAATTTTCATAAAGATAGGTCAAAGCATTGCTGAGATATAGCTGCTGAAGTAAATTTGGCCACGCCTCAGAGCTATTGATTGACATGTGACAACCAGACTGTACACCAATGTCACAGATTTGTTGATGTTCCTTGATAATGAGATTCTTGTGAATATTTTGACACCAAGATTGTGGTGATCAGATGAAAAACCAGTGACTAGTATAAAAAAGTAGGTTTTGCATATTATGCAAATTAGCAAAAAATCGAAGTAGGCGGAGCTTAATGGTTCTTGAGGCTTTTTTGTTTGTCTGGAACCAAGGAATGCACCTGAAGTGGAATTTTGTTTCTAGGACCTACGGGGAGAGAGATATGGACCAAAACGCAAAATGCTGCGCTATAGCGCCACCATCAGGCCAATGTGGGTCTCTGTACTTTAGCACGGTCCCGCAAACAGACTACACCATTCTGCCAAGTTTGGTCTCCCTGGGCCTTACGGTCTAGGCTGCAGTATGCGTTTTATGCGGAGAAAAATAATAATAATAATAAGAAAGAAAAATCCGAGCAATAACAATAGGTTTCCCACACTATGTGTGTGAACCCTAAATATAGCCGCAAGCGGCAATTACGGGGTCCAAGCTGAGGTTTGGCAAGATTTGCGCACCCACTGGTACATCATGTAAAGGTATTTGAAATGTATATGAAAGTATATGAAGCACGTTCGTGAATGAAGTGCCTGCTAAAAAAACAGAATCTAAATTGCAGCTTTTAAAACTTATGGTGGTGTGCTGCCCGGCGCGGGATTCGAACCGCCATTGTCCACATGCATTGTGGCCGGGAGCACCTTGCTCTACCCATTGAGCTAATGGGCCTGACCCGATTACAGGCTCAACTCTAGCTCTTTTGAGGAAAAGAATGACCTTTGCATCAGCATGCATGTTCAGCATGGAAATTAAAATATTCACAGTACAACCATTTGTGGTGGTTTGTAACAAGTTTGGAGTTATTTGGGCAATCGGTGTGGGCAGGAGAGTTTTTTGGCCGTTATAGCGCCACCTAGGTGTGCATGTCTGCCAAAATGTATGTGCAGGTCTAGACACCCAATAGGTACATGTGTGTGAAATTTGGAGTGAATACGTGAAAGCATGCCTGAGATACAGCAGAATATGTGGATTTTTGGCGAATAATTTTTTTACCTTTGACTTGTGAGGCATGTGGCCACGCCCATGTGTGGAAATGTGCACTTTTGCTCTGCTAGAATCAAAGTTCAGACTCTTCTGAACATTTTGATACCACATATGTGCATGTATGTGAAAAATCCAGGGACTAGTTCGCGCTCAAAAATGTGTGTGTATTTGCAAATTATGCAAATTAGCTCGAAATGTAAGGGGCGGAGCTAATAGCTTCAAATTTATTTTTTGTAGAATGGAAGATGACTGATCAGATGCAATTGGAATTTTTTGTTTATGACATACGGTGTAGGCGTGACAATTTTTTGCGCTCTATAGCGCCACCTATGGGCGGATCGAGCTGGCGTGTTGCGCCTGAGTAGCAGAGAGGAGTACTACAAGTTGGCCAAAGGAGAAGTCTGTAGGTGTTACGGATTAGGCTGCACGATGCATTTTAGCGGACTGAAAGCTGATTGGTCGATAGCGGCGGCCATATTGGACATATGATGGTGCAGGTCAAGGACCTGTGCCGTAGGTGCATATAGATGATGCGTACCAAGTTTGGAGTTATTTGGCCAATCGGTGTGGGCAGGAGAGTTTTTTGGCCGTTATAGCGCCACCTAGGTGTGCATGTCTGCCAAAATGTATGTGCAGGTCTAGACACTCAATAGGTGCATGTATGTGAAATTTGGTGTGAATACGTGAAAGCATGCCTGAGATATAGCAGAATATGTGTATTTTTGGCGAAGGATTTTTTGACCTTTGACTTGTGAGGTATGTGGCCACGCCCATGTGCAGAAATGTGCACTTTTGCTCTGCTAGAATCAAAGTTCAGACTCTTGTGAGCGCCTGGATACCACATATGTGCATGTATGTGAAAAATCCAGGGACTAGTTCGCGCTCAAAAATGTGTGCGTATTTGCATGTTATGCAAATTAGCTCGACATGTAATGGGCGGAGCATATGGCTTCAATGGAACTTTTTTTAGATGAGCACATGCCTGATCAGATGAAGTTTACATTTTGTCTCTAGGACATACGGTTTAGGAGAAACACCTGTTTAAACTTTTTCATGCGTTTGTGTGCGCTATAGCGCCACCTATGGTCGGATCGGGCTGGCGTGTTGCGCCTGAGTAGCGGAGAGGAGTACTACAAGTTGGCCAAAGGAGAAGTCTGTAGGTCTTACGGTTTAGGCTGCACAACGCGTTTTAGCGGAGAAAAAGAATAATAATAATAATAATAATAATAATAATAATAATAATAATAATCGGAACAAATACAATAGGGTTCCAGCACCACTGGTGCTTGGACCCCTAATAATCGGAACAAATACAATAGGGTTCCAGCACCACTGGTGCTTGGACCCCTAATAATAATCGGAACAAAACCAATAGGGTTCCAGCACCGCTGGTGCTTGGACCCCTAAATATAGCCGCAAGCGGCAATTACGGGGTCCAAGCTGAGGTTTGGCAAGATTTTGCACCCACTGGCACAACATTATGTAAAGCTTTATGAAATGTACATGAAAGTATATGAAGCACGTTCGTGAATGAAGTACCTGCTCAAAAAACAGAATCTAAATGGCAGCTTTTTAAACTTATGGTGGAATACTGCCCAACGTGGGATTTGAACCCCCGTTGTCCACGTGCATTGTGGCTGGGAGCACATTGCTCTACCCATTGAGCTAATGGGTCTGACTGGATTACAGGCTCAACTCTAACTCTTTTGAGGAAAAGAATGACCTTTGATCTGCATGCATGTTCAGCATAGAAAATGAAAATATTCACAGTACAACCATTTGTGCATGGATTTGGCACAAACTTGGCAGATATCACCTCAGTGGTCTTCTGAATGTGTCTGTCCATTTTCATAACAATCAGACATTATATAGGGGAGTTTTTGAAATATGCAGTTCATATGTCATGACGGTACCATTGTGATGCATATGAAAAATATTAAATTGCAAGAATCTTAGAATTTGTTCCACCAGTTTTGTATTTCACATGCTGCTGGATATTATAATATGTGATTTGAGGTGATGGAGTGAAAATCCTAGGACTAGTATGAAAAGTGTAAATTATATGTATTGGATTATACACAAAAATCTGTACTTTTTTGCAAAGCACTTGCAATTACAAAGTTGTTAGTGATTTTGCATAGAATCATATGAGATCATGATTGTCCTTCTACATGAAAGCATGTAGGAGTAATTCAGGAATTTCTAGTATAGCGCCACCTAGTGGTGCAATTCCCGTCATACTTGAGTATGTCTTAGAGGGTGTGTAGATGAACATAATATGTGAGTTTCATGTTGATTGGCATATGATAAGCTTGTGAAATGTGAACTGAAAGCTGATTGGTCGATAGCGGCGGCCATATTGGACATATGACGGTGCAGGTCAAGGACCTGTGTCATAGGTGCATATAGATGATGCGTACCAAGTTTGGAGTTATTTGGCCAATCGGTGTGGGCAGGAGAGTTTTTTGGCCGTTATAGCGCCACCTAGGTGTGCATGTCTGCCAAAATGTATGTGCCGGTCTAGACACCCAATAGGTACATGTGTGTGAAATTTGGAGTGAATACATGAAAGTATGCCTGAGATACAGCAGAATATGTGGATTTTTGGCGAAGGAATTTTCGACGCTTGACTTCTGATGCATGTGGCCACGCCCATGTGCAGAAATGTGCACTTTGGCTCCATAACTATTAAAGTTCAGACTCTTCTGAACACCTAGATACCACATATGTGCATGTATGTGAAAAATCCAGGGACTAGTACGCGCTCAAAAATGTGTGCGTATTTGCATATTATGCAAATTAGCTCGACATGTAAGGGGCGGAGCATATAGCTTCAATGGAACTTTTTTTAGATGAGCTCATGCCTGATCAGATGCAGTTTGAATTTTATCTCTAGGACATACGGTGTAGGAGAAACACCTGTGTAAACTTTTTCATGCGATTTTGTGCGCTATAGCGCCACCTATGGTCGGATCGGGCTGGCGTGTTGCGCCTGAGTAGCGGAGAGGAGTACTACAAGTTGGCCAAAGGAGAAGTCTGTAGGACTTACGGTTTAGGCTGCACGACGCGTTTTAGCGGAGAAAAAGAATAATAATAATAATAATAATAATAAATATAGCCGCAAGCGGCAATTACGGGGTCCAAGCTGAGGTTTGGCAAGATTTTGCACCCACTGGCACAACATTATGTAAAGCTTTATGAAATGTACATGAAAGTATATGAAGCACGTTCGTGAATGAAGTACCTGCTCAAAAAACAGAATCTAAATGGCAGCTTTTTAAACTTATGGTGGAATACTGCCCAACATGAGATTCGAACCCCCGTTGTCCACGTGCATTGTGGCTGGGAGCACATTGCTCTACCCATTGAGCTAATGGGTCTGACTGGATTACAGGCTCAACTCTAACTCTTTTGAGGAAAAGAATGACCTTTGATCTGCATGCATGTTCAGCATAGAAAATGAAAATATTCACAGTACAACCATTTGTGGATGGATTTGGCACAAACTTGGCAGATATCACCTCAGTGGTCTTCTGAATGTGTCTGTCCATTTTCATAACAATCAGACATTATATAGGGGAGTTTTTGAAATATGCAGTTCATATATCATGACGGTACCATTGTGATGCATATGAAAAATATTAAATTGCAAGAATCTTAGAATTTGTTCCACCAGTTTTGTATTTCACATGCTGCTGGATATTATAATATGTGATTTGAGGTGATGGAGTGAAAATCCTAGGACTAGTATGAAAAGTGTAAATTATATGTATTGGATTATACACAAAAATCTGTACTTTTTTGCAAAGCACTTGCAATTACAAAGTTGTTAGTGATTTTGCATAGAATCATATGAGATCATGATTGTCCTTCTACATGAAAGCATGTAGGAGTAATTCAGGAATTTCTAGTATAGCGCCACCTAGTGGTGCAATTCCCGTCATACTTTGATATGTATTAGAGGGTGTGTAGATGAACATAATATGTGAGTTTCATGTTGATTGGCATATGATAAGCTTGTGAAATGTGAACTGAAAGCTGATTGGTCGATAGCGGCGGCCATATTGGACATATGATGGTGCAGGTCAAGGACCTGTGTCATAGGTGCATATAGATGATGCGTACCAAGTTTGGAGTTATTTGGCCAATCGGTGTGGGCAGGAGAGTTTTTTGGCCGTTATAGCGCCACCTAGGTGTGCATGTCTGCCAAAATGTATGTGCCGGTCTAGACACCCAATAGGTACATGTGTGTGAAATTTGGAGTGAATACATGAAAGTATGCCTGAGATACAGCAGAATATGTGGATTTTTGGCGAAGGAATTTTCGACGCTTGACTTCTGATGCATGTGGCCACGCCCATGTGCAGAAATGTGCACTTTGGCTCCATAACTATTAAAGTTCAGACTCTTCTGAACACCTAGATACCACATATGTGCATGTATGTGAAAAATCCAGGGACTAGTACGCGCTCAAAAATGTGTGCGTATTTGCATATTATGCAAATTAGCTCGACATGTAAGGGGCGGAGCATATAGCTTCAATGGAACTTTTTTTAGATGAGCTCATGCCTGATCAGATGCAGTTTGAATTTTATCTCTAGGACATACGGTGTAGGAGAAACACCTGTGTAAACTTTTTCATGCGATTTTGTGCGCTATAGCGCCACCTATGGTCGGATCGGGCTGGCGTGTTGCGCCTGAGTAGCGGAGAGGAGTACTACAAGTTGGCCAAAGGAGAAGTCTGTAGGTCTTACGGTTTAGGCTGCACAACGCGTTTTAGCGGAGAAAAAGAATAATAATAATAATAAATATAGCCGCAAGCGGCAATTACGGGGTCCAAGCGCAGGGTATGGGCACCATCTGGCACGCCTGAGATGCGTAAGCATGTGTGTGTAATCACTGGGTAGGTATGGGTGAAGCAATGTGTATATGAAACCTATAGGTAGGCCATTGCATGTGTGTGCATGTGTAAGAAAGATGTAGGGGTAATTCAGGAAATTCTAGTATAGCGCCACCTAGTGGTGCAATTCCCGTCATACTTGAGTATGTCTTAGAGGGTGTGTAGATGAACATAATATGTGAGTTTCATGTTGATTGGCATATGATAAGCTTGTGAAATGTGAACTGAAAGCTGATTGGTCGATAGCGGCGGCCATATTGGACATATGATGGTGCAGGTCAAGGACCTGTGTCATAGGTGCATATAGATGATGCGTACCAAGTTTGGAGTTATTTGGCCAATCAGTGTGGGCAGGAGTTTTTTGGCCGTTATAGCGCCACCTAGGTGTGCATGTCTGCCAAAATGTATGTGCCGGTCTAGACACCCAATAGGTACATGTGTGTGAAATTTGGAGTGAATACATGAAAGTATGCCTGAGATACAGCAGAATATGTGGATTTTTGGCGAAGGAATTTTCTACGATTGACTTTTGATGCATGTGGCCACGCCCATGTGCAGAAATGTGCACTTTGGCTCCATAACAATTAAAGTTCAGACTCTTGTGAGCGCCTGGATACCACATATGTGCATGTATGTGAAAAATCCAGGGACTAGTACGCGCTCAAAAATGTGTGCAAATTTGCATATTATGCAAATTAGCTCGACATGTAAGGGGTGGAGCATATGGCTTCAATGGAACTTTTTTTAGATGAGCTCATGCCTGATCAGATGCAGTTTGAATTTTATCTCTAGGACATACGGTGTAGGAGAAACACCTGTCTAAACTTTTTCATGCGTTTGTGTGCGCTGTAGCGCCACCTATGGGCGGATCGTGCTGGCGTGTTACACCTGAGTAGCGGAGAGGAGTTCTACAAGTTGGCCAAAGGAGAAGTCTGTAGGTCTTACGGTTTAGGCTGCACAACGCGTTTTAAGACAGAAAAAAAATTGGCATATGAAAAGCTTGTGAAAGGTGTACTGAAAGCTGATTGGTCGATAGCGGCGGCCATATTGGACATATGATGGTGCAGATCAAGGACCTGTGTCATAGGTGCATATAGATGATGCGTACCAAGTTTGGAGTTATTTGGCCAATCGGTGTGGGCAGGAGAGTTTTTTGGCCGTTATAGCGCCACCTAGGTGTGCATGTCTGCCAAAATGCATGTGCAGGTCTAGACACCCAATAGGTACATGTGTGTGAAATTTGGAGTGAATACATGAAAGTATGCCTGAGATACAGCAGAATATGTGGATTTTTGGCGAAGGAATTTTCGACGCTTGACTTGTGATGCATGTGGCCACGCCCATGTGCAGAAATGTGCACTTTGGCTCCATAACTTTTAAAGTTCAGACTCTTCTGAACGTTTTGATACCACATATGTGCATGTATGTGAAAAATCCAGGGACTAGTACGCGCTCAAAAATGTGTGCAAATTTGCATATTATGCAAATTAGCTCGACATGTAAGGGGCGGAGCTTATGGGTTCAAATGTATTTTTTGTAGAATGGAAGATGACTGATCAGATGCAATTGGAATTTTTTGTTTATGACATACGGTGTAGGCGTGACAATTTTTTGCGCTCTATAGCGCCACCTATGGTCGGATCGGGCTGGCGTGTTGCGCCTGAGTAGCGGAGAGGAGTACTACAAGTTGGCCAAAGGAGAAGTCTGTAGGTGTTACGGTTTGGTCTGCACAACGCGTTTTAGGGCAGAAAAAGAAGAATAATAATAATAATCGGAACAATTACAATAGGGTTCCAGCACCTTCAGTGCTTGGACCCCTAATAATAATCGGAACAATTACAATAGGGTTCCAGCACCGCTGGTGCTTGGACCCCTAAATATAGCCGCAAGCGGCAATTACGGGGTCCAAGCTGAGGTTTGGCAAGATTTTGCACCCACTGGCACAACATTATGTAAAGCTTTATGAAATGTACATGAAAGTATATGAAGCACGTTCGTGAATGAAGTACCTGCTCAAAAAACAGAATCTAAATGGCAGCTTTTTAAACTTATGGTGGAATACTGCCCAACGTGGGATTCGAACCCCCGTTGTACACGTGCATTGTGGCTGGGAGCACATTGCTCTACCCATTGAGCTAATGGGTCTGACTGGATTACAGGCTCAACTCTAACTCTTTTGAGGAAAAGAATGACCTTTGATCTGCATGCATGTTCAGCACAGAAAATGAAAATATTCACAGTACAACCATTTGTGGATGGATTTGGCACAAACTTGGCAGATATCACCTCAGTGGTCTTCTGAATGTGTCTGTCCATTTTCATAACAATCAGACATTATATAGGGGAGTTTTTGAAATATGCAGTTCATATGTCATGACGGTACCATTGTGATGCATATGAAAAATATTAAATTGCAAGAATTTTAGAATTTGTTCCACCAGTTTTGTATTTCACATGCTGCTGGATATTATAATATGTGATTTGAGGTGATGGAGTGAAAATCCTAGGACTAGTATGAAAAGTGTAAATTATATGTATTTGATTATACACAAAAATCTGTACTTTTTTGCAAAGCACTTGCAATTACAAAGTTGTTAGTGATTTTGCATAGAATCATATGAGATCATGATTGTCCTTCTACATGAAAGCATGTAGGAGTAATTCAGGAATTTCTAGTATAGCGCCACCTAGTGGTGCAATTCCCGTCATACTTTGATATGTATTAGAGGGTGTGTAGATGAACATAATATGTGAGTTTCATGTTGATTGGCATATGATAAGCTTGTGAAAGGTGTACTGAAAGCTGATTGGTCGATAGCGGCGGCCATATTGGACATATGATGGTGCAGGTCAAGGACCTGTGTCATAGGTGCATATAGATGATGCGTACCAAGTTTGGAGTTATTTGGCCAATCGGTGTGGGCAGGAGAGTTTTTTGGCCGTTATAGCGCCACCTAGGTGTGCATGTCTGCCAAAATGTATGTGCCGGTCTAGACACCCAATAGGTACATGTGTGTGAAATTTGGAGTGAATACATGAAAGTATGCCTGAGATACAGCAGAATATGTGGATTTTTGGCGAAGGAATTTTCGACGCTTGACTTCTGATGCATGTGGCCACGCCCATGTGCAGAAATGTGCACTTTGGCTCCATAACAATTAAAGTTCAGACTCTTCTGAACGCATGGATACCACATATGTGCATGTATGTGAAAAATCCAGGGACTAGTTCGCGCTCAAAAATGTGTGTGTATTTGCATATTATGCAAATTAGCTCGACATGTAAGGGGCGGAGCATATAGCTTCAATGGAACTTTTTTTAGATGAGCTCATGCCTGATCAGATGCAGTTTGAATTTTATCTCTAGGACATACGGTTTCGGAGAAACACCTGTTTAAACTTTTTCATGCGTTTTTGTGCGCTATAGCGCCACCTATGGTCGGATCGGGCTGGCGTGTTGCGCCTGAGTAGCGGAGAGGAGTACTACAAGTTGGCCAAAGGAGAAGTCTGTAGGACTTACGGTTTAGGCTGCACGACGCGTTTTAGCGGAGAAAAAGAATAATAATAATAATAATAATAATAATAATAATAATAATAATAATCAGAACAATTACAATAGGGTTCCAGCACCGCTGGTGCTTGGACCCCTAAATATAGCCGCAAGCGGCAATTACGGGGTCCAAGCTGAGGTTTGGCAAGATTTGCGCACCCACTGGTACATCATGTAAAGGTATTTGAAATGTATATGAAAGTATATGAAGCACGTTCGTGAATGAAGTGCCTGCTAAAAAAACAGAATCTAAATTGCAGCTTTTTAAACTTATGGTGGTGTGCTGCCCGGCGCGGGATTCGAACCGCCATTGTCCACATGCATTGTGGCCGGGAGCACCTTGCTCTACCCATTGAGCTAATGGGCCTGACCAGGTTACAGGCTCAACTCTAGCTCTTTTGAGGAAAATAATGACCTTTGCATCAGCATGCATGTTCAGCATGGAAAATGAAAATATTCACAGTACAACCATTTGTGGTGGTTTGTAACAAGTTTGGAGCTATTTGGGCAATCGGTGTGGGCAGGAGAGTTTTTTGGCCGTTATAGCGCCACCTAGGTGTGCATGTCTGCCAAAATGTATGTGCAGGTCTAGACACCCAATAGGTACATGTGTGTGAAATTTGGAGTGAATACGTGAAAGCATGCCTGAGATACAGCAGAATATGTGGATTTTTGGCGAAGAATTTTTTTACCTTTGACTTGTGAGGCATGTGGCCACGCCCATGTGTGGAAATGTGCACTTTTGCTCTGCTAGAATCAAAGTTCAGACTCTTTTGAACATTTTGATACCACATATGTGCATGTATGTGAAAAATCCAGGGACTAGTTCGCGCTCAAAAATGTGTGTGTATTTGCATATTATGCAAATTAGCTCGAAATGTAAGGGGCGGAGCTAATAGCTTCAAATTTATTTTTTGTAGAATGGAAGATGACTGATCAGATGCAATTGGAATTTTTTGTTTATGACATACGATGTAGGCGTGACAATTTTTTGCGCTCTATAGCGCCACCTATGGGCGGATCGAGCTGGCGTGTTGCGCCTGAGTAGCAGAGAGGAGTACTACAAGTTGGCCAAAGGAGAAGTCTGTAGGTGTTACGGTTTAGGCTGCACAACGCGTTTTAGCAGACTGAAAACTGATTGGTCGATAGCGGCGGCCATATTGGACATATGATGGTGCAGGTCAAGGACCTGTGTCATAGGTGCATATAGATGATGCGTACCAAGTTTGGAGTTATTTGGCCAATCGGTGTGGGCAGGAGAGTTTTTTGGCCGTTATAGCGCCACCTAGGTGTGCATGTCTGCCAAAATGTATGTGCAGGTCTAGACACCCAATAGGTGCATGTATGTGAAATTTGGTGTGAATACGTGAAAGCATGCCTGAGATATAGCAGAATATGTGTATTTTTGGCGAAGGATTTTTTGACCTTTGACTTGTGAGGCATGTGGCCACGCCCATGTGCAGAAATGTGCACTTTTGCTCTGCTAGAATCAAAGTTCAGACTCTTGTGAGCGCCTGGATACCACATATGTGCATGTATGTGAAAAATCCAGGGACTAGTTCGCGCTCAAAAATTTGTGCGTATTTGCATGTTATGCAAATTAGCTCGACATGTAAGGGGCGGAGCATATGGCTTCAATGAAACTTTTTTTAGATGAGCACATGCCTGATCAGATGAAGTTTACATTTTGTCTCTAGGACATACGGTTTAGGAGAAACACCTGTTTAAACTTTTTCATGCGTTTGTGTGCGCTATAGCGCCACCTATGGTCGGATCGGGCTGGCGTGTTGCGCCTGAGTAGCGGAGAGGAGTACTACAAGTTGGCCAAAGGAGAAGTCTGTAGGTCTTACGGTTTAGGCTGCACAACGCGTTTTAGCGGAGAAAAAGAATAATAATAATAATAATAATAATAATAATAATAATAATAATCGGAACAAATACAATAGGGTTCCAGCACCACTGGTGCTTGGACCCCTAAATATAGCCGCAAGCGGCAATTGGCGGGTTCACACACGAATAGGCCACTTGGCTTCAATAGGCAATAGACCCAATAGGTCCTTTAGACCCAAAAGAAGCTGTTTGAGTGGAAAAAATGCACAAATAAATCAATGTGCAAAAAAATGTTCAATTGGGGCACTAAAGGCCCAAAAGGATCAAAATAATGTGTATTGGCAAAATGATTCAAATCACAGAACTAAATCACATGCTGAGATCAGCTTTGTGTGTGTATTTGTGTGGTATTTCATGTGAGAAATAGTTTTCAGTCCGTTCCGATGTTTGGCCACTAGATGGAGCCCAAGTACTACCATACTGATATCTCATTAATCTCAGTAATGCAATATGACATTTTGGTGAATTAAAAGGTTCATTTCTGGTCAGGCAGTGCACTTTTTGTTATAAGATGCAATTGCAATGTTATAGAACTTATTGATCTGGATCATACAAGACCAATTACTTGTCTGTATTCTGCATAACAAGATTGCAGCATGAGTTTTTATGTTTTCTTAGGTTTTTGGGTACTGTAGCGCCCCCGACAGGCCAATTTGAACCAAACTTGGCATACCTCACAAGGACTTCAGGATATAAAAGCCTTTTAAATTGGGAGTTGATTGCATACATGCTTTATGAGTTATAGCAATATAGGTCATATATGGCATGGCCACAATGATATAATGGGAAAATGGACCAATCAGAAAAATAAAAATCCAACATTTTTTTACTCAGTTTTTACCTACAGAGTCTACTGATTATGCTCATAGCAATTTTTCCATAATTGGATCAAATTCCTATGACTAGTTTGTAAATAGCTATTTTCAACCAATAGATGAATGTGACAAAAGTATGCATTTTTTAATAGGACTTGTAATTGCAAAGTTGTCAGGTCTACTGCAAGGAATAAAAAGAAACAAGTTGCATGTTCCTAAGTGAAAATTTGGAGGAGTTATGCATGATTTTCACAAATAGCGCCACCTAGTGGCCAAATGTTTCAAAACTGCACAGCATGACACATAGTCCTGAGATATGCACAGTGGTGAGGTTTCATGTTGATTGGCCAATGGTAAGTCTGTCAAATGGCCAATTAATTCAAATAAAAATTAATTGGCTCATGGCGGCCATGTTTTTTGAGTGATGATGTCATCATTGTGTGTCTTGATATCACTTGGGCCCCTGATGATGCCTGTAAAGTTTTGGCTTGATGTGACTAATGGTTTCTGAGAAACAGTTTTTCCCATGTTATAGCGCCCCCTATTGGACAATCGTGGCCAGCTTTGACCTATGACCTCGGAGTCATGTGCCCTAACAACTGTTAAAATTTTATGAAGATCCGTCAAAGCGTTGCTGAGATATAGCTGTTTAAGTAAATTTGGCCACGCCCCAGAGCTATTGATTGACATGTCACAACGACACTGTATGCAAATGTCACAATTTTTTCCAGGAATATTGATAATGAGATTCTTCTGAACATTTTGATACCAAGCTTGTGGTGATCGGATGAAAAACCAGGGACTAGTATAAAAAAGTAGGTTTTGCATATTATGCAAATTAGCAAAAAATCTAAGTAGGCGGAGCTTAATGGTTCTTGAGGCTTTTTTGTTTGGCTTGAACCAAGGAATCCATCAGAAGTGGAATTTTGTTTCTAGGCCCTACGGTTTGGGAGATATGGACCAAAACGCAAAATGGTGCGCTATAGCGCCACCATCAGGCCAATGTGGGTCTCTGTACTTTAGCACGGTCTCGCAAAGAGACTACACCATTCTGCCAAGTTTGGTGTCTCTGGGCCTTACGGTCTAGGCTGCAGTATGCGTTTTATGCGGAGAAAAATAATAATAATAATAAGAAGAAAAAAGAAAAATTCGAGCAATTACAATAGGTTTCCCACACTACGTGTGTGAACCCTAAATATAGCCGCAAGCGGCAATTGGCGGGTTCACACACGAATAGGCTTCTTGGCCTCAATAGGCAGAGGCCCAAAAGGTCCTTTAGACCCCAAAATGTGAAAAGAAGCTGTTTGAGTGGAAAAAATGCACAAATAAATCAATGTGCAAAAAAAGGTTCAATTGGGGCACTAAAGGCCCAAAAGGATCAAAATAATATGTATTGGCAAAATTATTCAGATCACAGAACTAAATCACATGCTGAGATCAGCTTTGTGTGTGTTTGTGTGGTGTTTCATGTGAGAAATAGTTTTCAGTCAGTTCCGGTGTTTGGCCACTAGATGGAGCCCAAGTACTATCATACTGATATCTCATTAATCTCAGTAATGCAATGACATTTTGGTGAATTAAAAGGTTCATTTCTGGTCAGGCAGTGCACTTTTTGTTATGAGATGTAATTGCAATGTTATAGACCTCATTGATCTGAATCATACAAGCCCCATTACTTGTCTGTATTCTGCATAACAAGATTGCTGCGTGAGTTTTTATGATTTCTCAGGTTTTTGGGTACTGTAGCGCCTCCGACAGGCCAATTTGAACCAAACTTGGCATACCTCACAGGGACCTCAGTGTATAAAAGCCTTTCAAATTGGGAGTTGATCACTTACATGGTTTATGAGTTATAGCAATAAAGGTCATTTATGGCATGGCCAGAAGGATATAATGGAAAAATTGACCAATCAGACAAATAAAAATGCAACATTTTTTCCATGTGTAGTTAACTACAGTGTCTACAGATTATGCCTATGCCATTTTTGCCATCATTGGATCAAATTCCTAGGACTAGTTCTTAAAGAGCTATTTTCAAACAATTGATGAATGTGACAAAAGTATGCATTTTTTAATAGGACTTGTAATTGCAAAGTTGTCAGGTCTACTGCAAGGAATAAAAAGAAACAAGTTGCATGTTCCTACGTGAAAATTTGGAGGAGTTATGCATGATTTTCACAAATAGCGCCACCTAGTGGCCAAATGTTTTAAAACTGCACAGCATGACACATAGTCCTGAAATATGCACAGTGGTGAGGTTTCATGTTGATTGGCCAATGGTAAGTCTGTCAAATGGCCAATTAATTCAAATAAAAATTAATTGGCTCATGGCGGCCATGTTTTTTGAGTGATGATGTCATCATTGTGTGTCTTGATATCACTTGGGCCCCTGATGATGCCTGTAAAGTTTTGGCTTGATGTGACTAATGGTTTCTGAGAAACAGTTTTTCCCATGTTATAGCGCCCCCTATTGGACAATCGTGGCCAGCTTTGACCTATGACCTCGGAGTCATGTGCCCTAACAACTGTTAAAATTTTATGAAGATCCGTCAAAGCGTTGCTGAGATATAGCTGTTTAAGTAAATTTGGCCACGCCCCAGAGCTATTGATTGACATGTCACAACGACACTGTATGCAAATCTCACAATTTTTTCCAGGAATATTGATAATGAGATTCTTCTGAACATTTTGATACCAAGCTTGTGGTGATCGGATGAAAAACCAGGGACTAGTATAAAAAAGTAGGTTTTGCATATTATGCAAATTAGCAAAAAATCTAAGTAGGCGGAGCTTAATGGTTCTTGAGGCTTTTTTGTTTGGCTTGAACCAAGGAATCCATCAGAAGTGGAATTTTGTTTCTAGGCCCTACGGTTTGGGAGATATGGACCAAAACGCAAAATGGTGCGCTATAGCGCCACCATCAGGCCAATGTGGGTCTCTGTACTTTAGCACGGTCTCGCAAAGAGACTACACCATTCTGCCAAGTTTGGTGTCTCTGGGCCTTACGGTCTAGGCTGCAGTATGCGTTTTATGCGGAGAAAAATAATAATAATAAATATAGCCGCAAGCGGCAATTACGGGGTCCAAGCACAGGGTATGGGCACCATCTGGCACACCTGAGATGCGTAAGCATGTGTGTGTAATCACTGGGTAGGTATGGGTGAAGCAATGTGTATATGAAACCTATAGGTAGGCCATTGCATGTGTGTGCATGTGTAAGAAAGATGTAGGGGTAATTCAGGAAATTCTAGTATAGCGCCACCTAGTGGTGCAATTCCCGTCATACTTGAGTATGTCTTAGAGGGTGTGTAGATGAACATAATATGTGAGTTTCATGTTGATTGGCATATGATAAGCTTGTGAAAGGTGTACTGAAAGCTGATTGGTCGATAGCGGCGGCCATATTGGACATATGATGGTGCAGGTCAAGGACCTGTGTCATAGGTGCATATAGATGATGCGTACCAAGTTTGGAGTTATTTGGCCAATCGGTGTGGGCAGGAGAGTTTTTTGGCCGTTATAGCGCCACCTAGGTGTGCATGTCTGCCAAAATGTATGTACCGGTCTAGACACCCAATAGGTACATGTGTGTAAAATTTGGAGTGAATACATGAAAGTATGCCTGAGATACAGCAGAATATGTGGATTTTTGGCGAAAAAATTTTCTACGCTTGACTTGTGATGCATGTGGCCACGCCCATGTGCAGAAATGTGCACTTTGGCTCCATAACAATTAAAGTTCAGACTCTTGTGAGCGCCTGGATACCACATATGTGCATGTATGTGAAAAATCCAGGGACTAGTACGCGCTCAAAAATGTGTGCAAATTTGCATATTATGCAAATTAGCTCGACATGTAAGGGGCGGAGCATATGGCTTCAATGGAACTTTTTTTAGATGAGCACATGCCTGATCAGGTGAAGTTTACATTTTGTCTCTAGGACATACGGTTTAGGAGAAACACCAGTTTAAACTTTTTCATGCGTTTTTGTGCGCTATAGCGCCACCTATGGTCGGATCGGGCTGGCGTGTTGCGCCTGAGTAGCGGAGAGGAGTACTACAAGTTGGCCAAAGGAGAAGTCTGTAGGACTTACGGTTTAGGCTGCACGACGCGTTTTAAGGCAGAAAAAGAAGAATAATAATAATAATAATAATCGGAACAAAACCAATAGGGTTCCAGCACCGCTGGTGCTTGGACCCCTAATAAGAAGAAAAAAGAAAAATTCGAGCAATTACAATAGGTTTCCCACACTACGTGTGTGAACCCTAATAATAAGAAAAATCTCAGCAATTACAATAGGTTTCCCACACTACGTGTGTGAACCCTAATAATAATAAGAAAAATCTCAGCAATTACAATAGGTTTCCCACACTACGTGTGTGAACCCTAAATATAGCCGCAAGCGGCAATTGGCGGGTTCACACACGAATAGGCCACTTGGCTTCAATAGGCAATAGACCCAATAGGTCCTTTAGACCCAAAAGAAGCTGTTTGAGTGGAAAAAATGCACAAATAAATCAATGTGCAAAAAAATGTTCAATTGGGGCACTAAAGGCCCAAAAGGATCAAAATAATGTGTATTGGCAAAATGATTCAAATCACAGAACTAAATCACATGCTGAGATCAGCTTTGTGTGTGTTTTTGTGTGGTGTTTCATGTGAGCAATAGTTTTCAGTTCGTTTCAATGTATGGCCACTAGATGGAGCCCAAGTACTACCATACTGATATCTCATTAATCTCAGTAATGCAATATGACATTTTGGTGAATTAAAAGGTTCATTTCTGGTCAGGCAGTGCACTTATTGCAATTGCATCTTATAACAAAGTTATAGAACTTATTGATCTGGATCATACAAGACCAATTACTTGTCTGTATTCTGCATAACAAGATTGCAGCATGAGTTTTTATGTTTTCTTAGGTTTTTGGGTACTGTAGCGCCCCCGACAGGCCAATTTGAACCAAACTTGGCATGCCTCACAAGGACTTCAGGATATAAAAGCCTTTTAAATTGGGAGTTGATTGCATACATGGTTTATGAGTTATAGCAATATAGGTCATATATGGCATGGCCACAATGATATAATGGGAAAATGGACCAATCAGAAAAATAAAAATCCAAAATTTTTTTAATCACTTTTTACCTACAGAGTCTACTGATTATGCTCATAGCAATTTTGCCATAATTGGATCAAATTCCTATGACTAGTTCTTAAAGAGCTATTTTCAAACAATTGATGAATGTGACAAAAGTCTGCATTTTTTAATAGGACTTGTAATTGCAAAGTTGTCAGGTCTACTGCAAGGAATAAAAAGAAACAAGTTGCATGTTCCTAAGTGAAAATTTGGAGGAGTTATGCATGATTTTCACAAATAGCGCCACCTAGTGGCCAAATGTTTCAAAACTGCACAGCATGACACATAGTCCTGAGATATGCACAGTGGTGAGGTTTGATGTTGTTTGGCCAATGGTAAGTCTGTCAAATGGCCAATTAATTCAAATAAAAATTAATTGGCTCATGGCGGCCATGTTTTTTGAGTGATGATGTCATCATTGTGTGTCTTGATATCACTTGGGCCCCTGATGATGCCTGTAAAGTTTTGGCTTGATGTGACTAATGGTTTCTGAGAAACAGTTTTTCCCATGTTATAGCGCCCCCTATTGGACAATCGTGGCCAGCTTTGACCTATGACCTCGGAGTCATGTGCCCTAAGAACTGTTAAAATTTTATGAAGATCGGTCAAAGCGTTGCTGAGATATGGCTGTTTAAGTAAATTTGGCCACGCCTTGGAGCTATTGATTGACATGTGACAACCAGACTGTATGCAAATCTCAAAATGTTTTTAAGCAACTTTGATAAGGAGATTCTTCTGAATCTTTTGACACCAAGGTTGTGGTGATCGGATGAAAAACCAGGGACTAGTACAAAAAAGTAGGTTTTGCATATTATGCAAATTAGCAAAAAATCTAAGTAGGCGGAGCTTAATGGTTCTTGAGGCTTTTTTGTTTGGATTGAGCCAAGGAATCCATCAGAAGTGGAATTTTGTTTCTAGGCCCTACGGTTTGGGAGATATGGACCAAAACGCAAAATGGTGCGCTATAGCGCCACCATCAGGCCAATGTGGGTCCCTGTCTCTATTTCTCTCATTGCACACCTGCTGCACCTTGCTGGCAAGTTTGGTCTTTCTGGGCCTTACGGTCTAGGCTGCAGTATGCGTTTTACAGGGGGAAAAATAATAATAAATATAGCCGCAAGCGGCAATTGGCGGGTTCACACACGAATAGGCTTCTTGGCCTCAATAGGCAGAGGCCCAAAAGGTCCTTTAGACCCTAAATGTGAAAAGAAGCTATTTGAGTGGAAAAAAATGCACAAATAAATCAATGTGCAAAAAAAGGTTCAATTAGGGCACTAAAGGCCCAAAAGGATCAAAATAATGTGTATTGGGAAATTGAGTCAGATCACAGAACTAAATCACATGCTGAGATCAGCTTTGTGTGTGTTTGTATGGTGTTTCATGTAATAGTTTTCAGTCAGTTCCGGAATATGGCCACTAGATGGAGGCCAAGTACTACCATACTGATATCTCATTAATCTCAGTAATGAAATAGGACATTTTGGTGACTTAAAAGGTTAATTTCTGGTCAGGCAGTGTACTTTATGTAAAAAAAAAAGATTCAGTTGAGGCAGTAAAGACACAAAAGGTTCAAAATAAATTGTATTGGCAAAATGATTCAGATCACAGAACTAAATCACATGCTGAGATCAGCTTTGTGTGTGTTTTTGTGTGGTGTTTCATGTGAGCAATAGTTTTCAGTCCGTTTCGATGTTTGGCCACTAGATGGAGCCCAAGTACTACCATACTGATATCTCATTAATCTCAGTAATGCAATATGACATTTTGGTGAATTAAAAGGTTCATTTCTGGTCAGGCAGTGCACTTTTTGTTATAAGATGCAATTGCAATGTTATAGAACTTATTGATCTGGATCATACAAGACCAATTACTTGTCTGTATTCTGCATAACAAGATTGCAGCATGAGTTTTTATGTTTTCTTAGGTTTTTGGGTACTGTAGCGCCCCCGACAGGCCAATTTGAACCAAACTTGGCATGCCTCACAAGGACTTCAGGATATAAAAGCCTTTTAAATTGGGAGTTGATTGCATACATGGTTTATGAGTTATAGCAATATAGGTCATATATGGCATGGCCACAATGATATAATGGGAAAATGGACCAATCAGAAAAATAAAAATCCAAAATTTTTTTAATCACTTTTTACCTACAGAGTCTACTGATTATGCTCATAGCAATTTTGCCATAATTGGATCAAATTCCTATGACTAGTTCTTAAAGAGCTATTTTCAAACAATTGATGAATGTGACAAAAGTATGCATTTTTTAATAGGACTTGTAATTGCAAAGTTGTCAGGTCTACTGCAAGGAATACAAAGAAACAAGTTGCATGTTCCTAAGTGAAAATTTGGAGGAGTTATGCATGATTTTCACAAATAGCGCCACCTAGTGGCCAAATGTTTCAAAACTGCACAGCATGACACATAGTCCTGAGATATGCACAGTGTTGAGGTTTCATGTTGTTTGGCCAATGGTAAGTCTGTCAAATGGCCAATTAATTCAAATAAAAATTAATTGGCTCATGGCGGCCATGTTTTTTGAGTGATGATGTCATCATTGTGTGTCTTGATATCACTTGGGCCCCTGATGATGCCTGTAAAGTTTTGGCTTGATGTGACTAATGGTTTCTGAGATACAGTTTTTCCCATGTTATAGCGCCCCCTATTGGACAATCGTGGCCAGCTTTGACCTATGACCTCGGAGTCATGTGCCCTAACAACTGTTAAAATTTTATGAAGATCGGTCAAAGCGTTGCTGAGATATGGCTGTTTAAGTAAATTTGGCCACGCCTTGGAGCTATTGATTGACATGTGACAACCAGACTGTATGCAAATCTCAAAATGTTTTTAAGCAACTTTGATAAGGAGATTCTTCTGAATCTTTTGACACCAAGGTTGTGGTGATCGGATGAAAAACCAGGGACTAGTACAAAAAAGTAGGTTTTGCATATTATGCAAATTAGCAAAAAATCTAAGTAGGCGGAGCTTAATGGTTCTTGAGGCTTTTTTGTTTGGCTTGAGCCAAGGAATCCATCAGAAGTGGAATTTTGTTTCTAGGCCCTACGGTTTGGGAGATATGGACCAAAACGCAAAATGGTGCGCTATAGCGCCACCATCAGGCCAATGTGGGTCCCTGTCTCTATTTCTCTCATTGCACACCTGCTGCACCTTGCTGGCAAGTTTGGTCTTTCTGGGCCTTACGGTCTAGGCTGCAGTATGCGTTTTACAGGGGGAAAAATAATAATAATAATAATAAATATAGCCGCAAGCGGCAATTGGCGGGTTCACACACAAATAGGCCACTTGGCTTCAATAGGCAATAGACCCAATAGGTCCTTTAGACCCAAAAGAAGCTGTTTGAGTGGAAAAAATGCACAAATAAATCAATGTGCAAAAAAATGTTCAATTGGGGCACTAAAGGCCCAAAAAGGATCAAAATAATGTGTATTGGCAAAATGATTCAAATCACAGAACTAAATCACATGCTGAGATCAGCTTTGTGTGTGTGTTTGTGTGGTATTTCATGTGAGAAATAGTTTTCAGTCCGTTCCGATGTTTGGCCACTAGACGGAGCCCAAGTACTACCATACTGATATCTCATTAATCTCAGTAATGCAATATGACATTTTGGTGAATTAAAAGGTTCATTTCTGGTCAGGCAGTGCACTTTTTGTTATAAGATGCAATTGCAATGTTATAGAACTTATTGATCTGGACAATACAAGACCAATTACTTGTCTGTATTCTGCATAACAAGATTGCAGCATGAGTTTTTATGTTTTCTTAGGTTTTTGGGTACTGTAGCGCCCCCGACAGGCCAATTTGAACCAAACTTGGCGTACCTCACAAGGACTTCAGGATATAAAAGCCTTTCAAATTGGGAATTGATTGCATACATGGTTTATGAGTTATAGCAATATAGGTCATATATGGCATGGCCACAATGATATAATGGGAAAATGGACCAATCAGAAAAATAAAAATCCAACATTTTTTTACTCAGTTTTTACCTACAGAGTCTACTGATTATGCTCATAGCAATTTTTCCATAATTGGATCAAATTCCTATGACTAGTTTGTAAATAGCTATTTTCAAACAATAGATGAATGTGACAAAAGTATGCATTTTTTAATAGGACTTGTAATTGCAAAGTTGTCAGGTCTACTGCAAGGAATAAAATGAAACAAGCTGCATGTTCCTAAGTGAAAATTTGGAGGAGTTATGCATGATTTTCACAAATAGCGCCACCTAGTGGCCATATGTTTTAAAACTGCACAGCATGACACATAGTCCTGAGATATGCACAGTGGTGAGGTTTCATGTTGTTTGGCCAATGGTAAGTCTGTCAAATGGCCAATTATTTCAAATAAAAATTAATTGGCTCATGGCGGCCATGTTTTTTGAGTGATGATGTCATCATTGTGTGTCTTGATATCACTTTGGCCCCTGATGATGCCTGTAAAGTTTTGGCTTGATGTGACTAATGGTTTCTGAGAAACAGTTTTTCCCATGTTATAGCGCCCCCTATTGGACAATCGTGGCCAGCTTTGACCTATGACCTCGGAGTCATGTGCCCTAACAACTGTTAAAATTTTATGAAGATCCGTCAAAGCGTTGCTGAGATATGGCTGTTTAAGTAAATTTGGCCACGCCTCGGAGCTATTGATTGACATGTGACAACCAGACTGTATGCAAATCTCAAAATATTTTTAAGCAATTTTGATAATGAGATTCTCCTGAATATTTTGACACCAAGGTTGTGGTGATCGGATGAAAAACCAGGGACTAGTACAAAAAAGTAGGTTTTGCATATTATGCAAATTAGCAAAAAATCTAAGTAGGCGGAGCTTAATGGTTCTTGAGGCTTTTTTGTTTGGCTTGAGCCAAGGAATCCATCAGAAGTGGAATTTTGTTTCTAGGCCCTACGGTTTGGGAGATATGGACCAAAACGCAAAATGGTGCGCTATAGCGCCACCATCAGGCCAATGTGGGTCTCTGTGCTTTAGCACGGTCTCGCAAAGAGACTACACCATCCTGCCAAGTTTGGTCTCCCTGGGCCTTACGGTCTAGGCTGCAGTATGCGTTTTATCAGTAGAAAAATAATAATAAATATAGCCGCAAGCGGCAATTGGCGGGTTCACACACGAATAGGCTTCTTGGCCTCAATAGGCAGAGGCCCAAAAGGTCCTTTAGACCCCAAAATGTGAAAAGAAGCTGTTTGAATGGAAAAAATGCACAAATAAATCAATGTGCAAAAAAAGGTTCAGTTGAGGCACTAAAGGCCCAAAAGGATCAAAATAATGTGTATTGGCAAAATTATTCAGATCACAGAACTAAATCACATGCTGAGATCAGCTTTGTGTGTGTTTGTGTGGTGTTTCATGTGAGCAATAGTTTTCAGTCTGTTCTGGTGTTTGGCCACTAGATGGGACCCAAGTACTACCATACTGATATCTCATTAATCTCATTAATGAAATAGGACATTTTGGTGACTTAAAAGGTTCATTTCTGGTCAGGCAGTGTACTTTATGTAAAAAAAAAAGATTCAGTTGAGGCACTAAAGGCCCAAAAGGATCAAAATAATGTGTATTGGCAAAATGATTCAGATCACAGAACTAAATCACATGCTGAGATCAGCTTTGTGTGTGTTTGTGTGGTGTTTCATGTGAGCAATAGTTTTCAGTCAGTTTCGGTGTTTGGCCACTAGATGGAGCCCAAGTACTATCATACTGATAACTCATTAATCTCAGTAATGCAATGACATTTTGGTGAATTAAAAGGTTCATTTCTGGTCAGGCAGTGCACTTTTTGTTATGAGATGTAATTGCAATGTTATAGATCTCATTGAGCTGAATCATACAAGGCCAATTACTTGTCTGTATTATGCATAACAAGATTGCAGCATGCGTTTTTATGATTTTATAGGTTTTTGGGTACTGTAGCGCCCCCGACAGTTTGAACCAAACTTGGTATACCTCACAAAGACCTCAGGCTATAAATGGTTTTTTGAGTGATGATGTCATCATTGTGTGTCTTGATATCACTTGGGCCCCTGATGATGCCTGTAAAGTTTTGGCTTGATGTGACTAATGGTTTCTGAGAAACAGTTTTTCCCATGTTATAGCGCCCCCTATTGGACAATCGTGGCCAGCTTTGACCTGTTACCTCTGAGTCATTTGCCCTAACAACTGATAAATTTTCATGAAGATTGGTCAAAGCGTTGCTGAGATACAGCTTCTTAAGTAAATTTGGCCACTCCTCTGAGCTATTGATTGACATGTGACAACCAGACTGTATGGAAATGTCGAAATGTTTGATAATGAGATTCTTGTGAATATTTTGACACCAAAATCGTATAAAAAAGTAGTTTTGCTTATTATGCAAATTAGCAAAAAATCTAAGTGGGCGGTTCTTGAGGCTTTTTCGTTTGGCTTGAGCCAAGGAATGCAACTGAAGTGGAATTTTATTTCTAGGACCTACAGTGTGGGAGATATGGACCAAAAGAAGAAGAAACAACCTAACAATTACAATAGGTTTCCCACACTATGTGTGTGAACCCTAATAATAAGAAAAATTTCAGCAATTACAATATGTTTCCCACGTATTGTGTGGTGGTTGACGGGGGGATGTTTGTGTGAGTGGCAGCGTGTGTGGGAGACTGTGGCTCTGTGTCACTCCCTGCTGAACCTGTGACTGAGATGCAAACACTTGAGTAAGCATGTGTGTGCCTGTGCTTGTGCACGTGTGTGTTTGTGTCGTCACTGGGTAGGTATGGCTAGGGCAATGTGTATTTGAAACCCATAGGTAGGCCAGTACATGTGTGTGTGCATGTGTAATAGACTGAGAGAGATAGGCTTGGTGTGATTGAGAGTGTTCATGAATTAGGGCTGTATATGTGAATGTGTGTGTTTGTGTTTGCGTATAATGGGCAATATTATGCCTTAACATACTATGTGAGTTGGATGTGAATTGAAATATGAACAGCTTGAGAAATCTGTACACTCCAGTGCACTGATGATTTCTGCATTCACGTGGACTTTCTTTCATCGTAAGACACTATGAAGCACTACAGGACTCACACAATGCTTGAAAAATACTGCAATTAATGGGCCACTTGTTATGCACATTTGCACCTCTACCATGACATTTGTTGCACAGATTGGCTACTGGTGTTTAGTCGTCTTCTCATACCACATACAGAAGCACTATCATAGTGCCTACGACTTCTCAGGAATGACAACTAAGTAGATGACTATGCTTGTCGTAATCATAATTATTAGTTATTTCTTGTAGGACTACATTGTTTAACATGCTGTATATATCCTTCACACAGCTCTTATTGATTGTCAGTTGTTTATCTTTGTAAACCAAAACAAACCCATCACTCATCATTTCATCTTTAATAAAAATATTTGCCAATCATCTACTCGTGTACATTGTGACTTTCACTCAGTTTGCATATATAAACCACTTGGCCTTTGACTGCACGTGTGTGTGTGTGTGTGTGTGCGTGCGTTAAGTGGTTAAGTGCTCAGCAACCTCTAGATGGAAGAGTAAAAGGGAAAGGCTACATATTGCTTTTCCTCACCTAGTTGAGCTCTGAAATCAAGCCCTCCCCAAAACTGGGCAGAGCTGTGGGCTGAGGAGTCAGACTCACCCTGGCATTCGCTGTTTAGACTTTCACTACACAGCAGTGAGTGTGTGTATAATGGGCAGTGTCAGTTGTCACAGTGAACTCACATGTCTGACAAGACAGGAGTGTGCCTGTGACGTTTGGTGTGAGTACATGAAAGCATTCATGAGCTAGAGCTGTATTTGTTTGTGTATGTGTGTGTGTGATAGAGAGAGTGTGTGAGTGTTATCAAAAACAAACTAAATGTTAGTTTGTGCATGTGATTGTTAGTCCCTGAAGTATGGATAAGAATGGCTAGGGCAGTGTAGTTATGGGGCAGTTGCAATATGAAATATATATGTCATGAAGAGGTTTTAGGAGTGTCAGTTGTCACAGACAACTCACATGTCTGATGATGGTGTATGTAGTGTATGTGCTGAACCTATGACTGAGATGCGTAAGCATGTATGTAATCACTGGGTAGGTATGGGTGAAGCAATGTGTATATGAAACCAATAGGTAGGCCAGTGCATGTGTGTGCATGTATAATAAAGAGAGAGAGAGAGAGAGAGAGAGAGAGAGAGAGAGAGATAGAGAGAGAGAGAGAGAGAGAGAGAGAGAGAGAGAGAGATAGGTTTGTTGTGATTATGTGAAAGTGTTCATGAGTAAGGGCTGTATGTGAATGTGTGTCTGTGTGTGTATAATGGGCAGTGTTAGTTGTCACAGTGAGCATGTCTGACATAATATGGTGGAGTGTGTAATACAGAGAGAGATAAGAGGGAGAAAAGACCATGTGTAGTGAGTACTGTAGGTAGATCTGTGAGTGTTTATGCTATATGTGATACGTTTTGATTAGAATGCTTGAAGTGGATTTCTTAATGAGAAGTCTAGACAATAGGCCTATGAGGCAGTAAAAAACATGACTAAATAATAATTAAAAAAAAACAGAATTTATCAACATGCTGACAAATACTTATTTTGGTTTGTCATGGTGTTCTTGTGGTAGCCAAGTATAATAAAGAAAGTGAGTGCATGTTTACTTACAGGGCTGTGTGTGTGCGTTTTTGAGGCCATGGGACATGAAAACCACACAAGACATTTACTTCTAATTATTTGATTTTCAGAATCATAAATATTAGGATCACAACAAATGTGATGGCTTTAAAAGACTGACTAATGTGGACTTAAAGTCATTGTGGTTGTTGAAGGGTGTCTGCTGCCCGTGTATCCTGTTCTGGTCGATGGCCCCGCCCCAGAATGTTCCCTCGCACGTGCGATCAGGTTCTTTCGTGCATTCTGCTCTTGTTGAGGTAAGATGTGCTTTGGTCTCTTAAGTAGTGTAAGACAATTGTCTAAAATGTGCTGTTTTTTAATATGCTGGGTTAATGTTCTTGTTTGTGATAAAGTTACTTGTGTGGACGTAAAGTTTAGTGAGGGAGATAATGAGATAAATTAAGAATAAAAGTATGTTATAATGTAATTAGCGCGTGTGCTAGTTCAATGCTATCATGCTGTTTGCGCTTAGCATGCTAGTCCGATTAGACAAATGTCAGAAATGTGTTGTTTTTGACGTCGGATTTTTGCTCTAGATTGTTTGGTTAATTGTGTTTAGATGGACGTTTTAGTGTATGAGATGGCAAATGAGCTAAATAAAGGATTAAAGTATGTTATAACGTGGTTAGTGCGTTCGCTAGTACAACGCTAGCATGTTCCGTGCGTATGCTAGCGGAACGTTTTTGTGCTGTTGTAGTTGTCCAGAGTGCCATCAGTTTTCATTTATATTGCCTAGTTCTTTCATGAAAACGAGTTATTTGATGTTACATATATTTGCAGTGTACATGTATGAGCAAGTATACATGATTTGTATATGTATGAGTAAGAGCGGTTTTGTAGTTGCTCTAAGATGGCGTGTGGGTCTTGTGCCTGTAATGGCGGCGCCCAGTGCAGCTGACCACGAGGGCGCTGGCTGAGTAGGCGTGGTTGTAGATGTAGTGAAGTAGTAGCACTTACACGTACTGATTTATAACTGTACAATCGGGCGATTCGTGTATATGGTTTAATGTAGCCCAGATAATGGTGTATTTGGGTAAATGAAGCGTCTGCTGGGTCGAGTGTTGCTATGCATGTTTTGTGCTCGTTGGAAAACCTGGTCACGCACAGGTTTTAATTTTTTTAGTCAAAATAATGGACTATGAGTATGTTATGTATATAATTTTTTACGTTGTGTATAAAAATGTACGTGCTTGCAGAGGCAATTTGTGCTTTTTATACTAGTCTGAATGTGAATGTTTTTTTGTGTCGGTGGTTTGTCAGCACCAAAATGTATGTGAAATATGAATAGACGTCTATCACATTGCAAATGTAAATGGAGTTATTGCATTTGAATTTTGAGCTCAAAGTTGCTTGTATGTGTGGAACATGCGTGTTAGGCTACATTTTCATTTTAATATTGACACAGAAAAGCTTCCATACTTATATACACTAGCCCAAAAACTTGATAAGTATGGTGCTTTAGTGACGCTGTATAACTGTAGCCTTAAGTAGAATAGAAAGATTCTAAGTGTCCAATTAATGATTCATGTCGTTATAGCAGCTTTTTAAAATTATACATATGAATTATTTTAACCCATTAATGTTTACTAACTGTTACAAATGTGTTCTGTCTATTTTCTATGAATTGCCTGTTGGTGAAGGAGAATTCTGCTGGAACACATTAAAGGTATGTTTGAAGTGTATCGTGTATGAGCAGTGGTTGAACTGGTATACTTTTATAAAACGGTGCACACAATGAATGGTGAGAGTAGTTGATGTGCTGCAGAATAATTGTTCATTTATGATGAGTATCTGTAGTGATATGTAAACACTTGGAAGCAATAATGTAAAATGTATAGAAGAGAACTCAGAAACTGCAGCTCCAACTTCTCAAAGTCCTGTTCAATGTGTACCCTGTCTTAATTGTGCTTTGATGTTTGAAACTTGATTAGGTACAGTAAGTTAACCTGCTTATTGCCTAGACTAAATTTATACTCCTATTTGGAACAGAGTAAACTGCAGTGTAGCGGATGTCTTGAAGTAGTCTTCATTGTATTCTGTGTTGAGGACAATTTGATGCATTCTCACAGTTTAATTGGCTCATGAATATTCTGTCCAATAGTTTAAAGATTATGCAGCAGTAATTACATGAATGCAGTGAATGTGTAGTATTTGCGCTAGAAATATTTAATGCATGCTATAAAATAGCCCATCAAATGGTAATACACTTGTGAGTATGTGCAACAGGTATCACATGTGCTGCTGATTACATGATACTGATCAACTTTGAAAGATGTGAAATGTGCTGTTGGTGTGACAATTAAGACACAAGAATAATAACACACACACAACGCCTGCTGGTTGAAGATGCCACACACACGCGATAATCTTGGAGCAACGCCTGCTTGATGAAGATGCCACACACAACGCCTGCTGGATGAAGATGCCACACACACACATGCATTTTAGCTGTGGAGTTGATTTTGTGTTGAGTGGTGTATACAAAATTATTATATAGTATTATTAATTTAACAACCTGTGTTGAAATTGATGCTTAGAAGTTAGAATGGACTAATATTTTAATTATTTTCACATTTTCATTTTAAAATTAACATAGATAAACTTCCATACCATACTTATATACACTAGCCAAATAACTTGATAAGTATGGGGCTTTAGTAATGCTGTATAACTGTAGCCTTAAGTAGAATAGAAAGATTCTAAGTGTTTGTCCAATTGATGATTCATGTCGTTATAGCAGCTTTTTAAAATTATACATATGAATTTTTTAACCCCTTAATGTTTACTAACTGTTACAAATGTGTTTTGTCTATTTTGTATGAATAGCTTGTTGGTGAAGGAGAATTGTGGTGAAGGAGAATTGTGCTGGAACACATTAAAGGTACGTTTGAAGTGTATCGTGTATGAACAGTGGTTGAACTGGTATACCTTTATAAAACGGTGCACACAATGAATGGTGAGAGTAGTTGATGTGTTGCAGAATAATTGTTCATTTATGATGAGTATCTGTAGTGATATGTAAACACTTGGAAGCAATAATGTAAAATGTATAGAAGAGAACTCAGAAACTGCAGCTCCAACTTCTCAAAGTCCTGTTCAATGTGTACCCTGTCTTAATTGTGCTTTGATGTTTGAAACTTGATTAGGTACAGTAAGTTAACCTGCTTATTGCCTAGACTAAATTTATACTCCTATTTGGAACAGAGTAAACTGCAGTGTAGCGGATGTCTTGAAGTAGTCTTCATTGTATTCTGTGTTGAGGACAATTTGATGCATTCTCACAGTTTAATTGGCTCATGAATATTCTGTCCAATAGTTTAAAGATTATGCAGCAGTAATTACATTAATGCAGTGAATGTGTAGTATTTGCACTAGAAATATTTAATGCATGCTATAAAATAGCCCATCAAATGGTAATACACTTGTGAGTATGTGCAACAGGTATCACATGTGCTGCTGATTACATGATACTGATCAACTTTGAAAGATGTGAAATGTGCTGTTGGTGTGACAATTAAGACACAAGAATAACACACACACACACAACGCCTGCTGGTTGAGGATGCCACTCAACGCCTGCTGGTTGAGGATGCCACTCAACGCCTGCTGGTTGAGGATGCCACTCAACGCCTGCTGGTTGAGGATGCCACTCAACGCCTGCTGGTTGAGGATGCCACTCAACGCCTGCTGGTTGAGGATGCCACTCAACGCCTGCTGGTTGAGGATGCCACTCAACGCCTGCTAGATGATGTGCCACACACACAAGATTAATCTTGGAGCAATGCCTGCTGTATGAAGATGACACACACATGCATTTTAGCTGTGAAGTTGATTTAGTGTTGAGTGGTGGTATACAAAATTATTATATAGTGAGTAAACATGGTTGAGTTTAGTGTCCAGTTGAGTAAGTGCACAAATGATGAGCTGAACAATGTATTATTAATTTAACTACTATTGAAATTAATGCTTAGAAGTTAGCATGGGCACGATAACACCCAGCAACATTTTCATAATACATATTCTGTTTCACAATGCATTATGTGGTAATATGTTTTAATTGCTAAAGTGGAACCAAATGGAATGTTTTTGTTTAACTTGTCTGTTAGATTAACTACGCTATTGGAACAAAGACATTTAATGTGTTAAATTGTTTATTTATATATACACTAAGTGATCAGTGCTTAGCACAAGTAGAGTATATGAAACAGCTGTTACACAGGTGCTGCTGACATCAAGCTCCTGAATCAGATGAAGAATGAATGTTGGCGTTCCAAGGAAGAAGCAAGAATGTCCTGTTGAAGCAAAGCCTGCTGAACACATCTCACACACACAATACATTTTTAAACTGTTGAGCTGAAAGTGTTTAGTGATGTACATATTTGCAACTTAAGCTTGTCTGATCAAGTATTCTGATGTGGTTATTTGTTTTAAAGCTATACAGCTTTTAAATGAGCAGTAAAGCGTGGTTTTGCTCATTGTATTCTGAAAAATGTACATTAGTGGAAATGGTCCCTTGAATCAAGTCCCTTGATTATAAAGTAATGCTTAGTTTGTATAACATGGTGTTAGGAAGGCATTTACTTCACAGTAATTTCTATATGCAATACTGTAACAATGTATGCAAGTAAGAAATTAGTCATGAATACACCTGTCACGAATACAATGTCTGTTCTGATTTTTTTTTACCTTTTTTCTTTTTATGATTTGATATGTGCTGTTTGTATTAAGTAATATTGATTGATTAGTATGTCGTGTTGGGATAGACATCATAGGTTTTGACTGGTTGTGTGTTTGTATTTTCAGATGCCTCGCACGAAAGCTTCGCTGAGGTCGGCTGCAGCCAGGAGGAGGATTACGGAGCGGCTTGTGGCTCAGACTGACGGGGTTCTGGCTTTTTCCCCTGACAAAAAGGTCCTGACTGAGACTGTTCCTGTGAGCCACAGCTGTCCTGCAGACCAGATCTCGTCTCTGACTGACGGGGTTATGCCTTCATCCCTTGACAAAAAAGGTCTGACTGACACGGGAGTGCTCCTGAAGAGCACTCCTCAAAGCAATTTACAAACTCAAGCTGCCAAATACCTGCCAAATACCTTGCCAAATACCTTGCCAAATACCTTGCCAAATACCTTGCCAAATACCTTGCCAAATACAATTGCCAAATACTTGCCAAATACCTTACCAGATACAAGCTGCAAAACTGATTCTGATGAATGTGTACATGTGGATATGCTCAGAGGTTCTTTTCATCAAGCTCATCCAAAGTTTGGCATAAACAGTAACAAACAATGTGTTGCAAATAGTATTACTGCCATCATGACTAACAAAGTAAAAAATGTGCTTTCTTGGACAATCAGAGACCTTGATGATGTTCTGCTGAATGGTGACAGATTCTACAGCAATATAAGAGATGCCGGCAAAATTCATGATCCATTGGGCTATTTATATGTTACAGATGTACCTACAGAATACACTGTGTGTGGATATGACTTTTCAATAAATTTTCATGATGAAATGTTTACTGGGAAGTTTGGCGTCACTGAATATGGACCGTTACAAAACGTTCTTATGTCACATGATGAGGCAATCCGAAGAGTGTTTATGCAATGTGAAGCATGTTTGTTTACTGTTAAAGAGAATACATGTGCTATCATTAAACAAGACTCCTGGTATGTGCTGATTGACTCTCATTCACGAAGCGAAAACGGTGCACGTATTGATTCAGGCAAGAGTTTGGCTGCTTTTTATGCTGACATGGAATCATTACTTAACCACGTTATGATACTTGGTCTTTCACTGAAAGCTGAAGGAGCACAATTTGAAGTTACTGGCGTTGTTGTGAACATAACTGGCAGAAGCACAGCGGAAGAGAAAACACAAGGTGGTTTGTCTGTCACTACACACCGAGAGCTCTACAGCAGTGTGCTAAAACGAAATCGTAACACAAATGAAAATGAAACTAAAAAAGGTGACGCATTTGACCGTTCACAACCCTGCAGCAAAGCAAACGTGCAAAGTAAACGCAAAGCAGCTGACAATGATTCCGAGGTGAAAACGGTACCCGAACTGCATGTTGGTAAACGAATGAAGCATGTAAACAACCTTACCGATGTATCTGTGAGAAATGACAGTGACGTGCTGATTGGCGACACACAACGTGAATACTTTCAGTTTTGTCCATTGACAGTGAAACAGCAGAAGACATTATGTTTAAGGCAAAACGTTGTGTACATCGAACATGCTCGTAGCGACCAAATCATACCAGTACCGATGGGTGATCCTTGTGAAACAAAAACTATCATTGGTGACGGTAACTGTTTATTCAGATCACTGGCATTTGCAATTAGCGGAAGTGAGAAAGAACACAGAAAAATACGACGTGCTGTAACTACACAAATGGAGAGAAACGAATCTAAGTACATTAACTGTCTTCGACAAGGGTTTTCATCTGTTGCAAATTATCTTGCTACTTCCCGAATGAAATACGTGGGAACCTGGGCTACTGAAGTTGAAATACAAGCTGCAGCCGATCTTTTTTTTACCAATATATTTACATTCACTAGAAATACGTGGCTAAAATATTCATCGTGCAATAGTTGCGACCAAGATGCGGGAATATACCTCAAACATTGTAGCGAGTCTCATTATGAAGTAGTGACGTGTGTTAAAGTTCCTGATGGACAGACCTGTGCCGCACTAGGTTTAAAGAGATGTGACAGCAGAAAATCAGAAACAAAGTCCAGTCGCTCTGAACTTGAGAAACGGAGAATCAAATATGGAACAAGCCAGGAGGAAAAGATTCAGAGAACACTGAAACGATACCGTGAAAATGAAATATACAGAGATAGTGTCAAAACACGTAGCAGTGTTGAATACGCAACGAATTCGCAACATAAAGAACGGAATAAACAGTTAAGCATAAACAAATATGCGACGGATATGGAACACAGAGGAAAAGTTAAACAAGCAAGTGTAAACAAATATGCGACGGATATGGAACACAGTGGAAAAGTTAAACAAGCAAGTGTAAACAAATATGCGACGGATATGGAACACAGAGGAAAAGTTAAACAAGCAAGTGTAAACAAATATGCGACGGATATGGAACACAGTGGAAAAGTTAAACAAGCAAGTGTAAACAAATATGCGACGGATATGGAACACAGGGAACATGTGAAACAATTAAGTATTAATAAATATTCCTCAAATGAACATCACAGAGAGACTATAAAAAGACAGAGTTTTGACGCTTATCATACCGATCCAGAATATCAAACGGCTAAGAAAAAGAAGAGTATGGAGAGGAGTTTTGAAGCTTATCATCATGATCCTCAACATCAAGCAGCTAAGAAACAACTTGGTATTGAGAGGTATAAAACAGACATCTGCTATGCTAACGTTACTAAAAACAGAAGTAAAGAAAGAAAGAACACAGAAAAAAGGAAACACAAAGATATTAACTATGTGACTGAAAACTTCAGAGAGAAAATAAGTACTGGTCCTGAATATGTGTGCTCAGTATGCCATCGACTATTGTTCAAGAATCAAGTAATCAAATGCAGAAAAGATACATATCTCAATAAAGCCCAGGAGGTTGTTTCCATAGCAGAGAGATGTATTACTGACACATACTTACATCGATGTAGTCATACCTGTGTTCCTAAGTGTAACATTCAAACTGGCCCTGCTGGATCACTGTGGATTTGCTACACATGTCACAGAAAGATTCTTAATGGGAAAATGCCAGAAGAAAGTGTTATGAACAATCTTGCACTAGAACCAATTCCACCTGAACTACACAATCTAAACTCACTTGAACAACATCTGATTGGGATGAATATTCCATTCATGAGACTTGTGTCTTTACCAAAAGGTGGACAGAATGGTGTTCATGGACCTGTTGTGTGTGTTCCATCTAACATTACAGATGTAACTGAAGTGCTACCAAGAACAGAAAATGTTGATTTGATGATTCGCATAAAACTAAAGAGGAAATTGACTTACAAGGGGCACTATGAGTACAAATTTGTTAATACAGAAAAAATAAAGGATGCATTATTGTACCTCAAACAACATAATGACTTTTACAGAGATGTGACATTTAATAATGACTGGGTCAATCCACTAAATAAAACTGAACATGAAACACAAGAGCCTGATGACACATGTACACAGCATGTTGATGAGGAGAACAATGATGAGAATAATGAATCTGAAGATGTGGATATAGATGAAACCTTGCACGACAGACAACAGCACGGTATGTTCATGGATACCTGTTTACAACCTGTTGATATTGCACAAGAGGTTTTGGATCAGCACTTTGATGGCATAATGTCTGTGGCACCTGCAGAAGGTAATAATCCTGTAAGGCTCTTGAACGATCATTCAAATGAGGCAAAGTGTTTTCCAGTTCTATTTCCAAATGGTACGGGTACTTTTCATGACCACAGAAAAGAGAAACTCACACTGAGCAGATACTTGAACACCAGAATACTCAACGCAGACGGACGTTTTGCAAAGAACTTGGATTACATTTTTTATGGTCAATATTTGTCAGAGTTAAATCAGATTGTGTCAAATGTGTCTATTGCATTGAGAAAAGGACATGATACACGCAACAAACCTGTGATTACATCAGAAATGTTGACTAACAGAGAAGCCTTGCAGAACATTTTCAATTTTGATGAAGGGTATAAATTCTTAAGACCTATTCGTGGTACACCCCCTTTCTGGCAAAGTGTTCAAAAAGACCTGTTTGCAATGGTGCGACAACTGGGTATTCCCACATGGTTTTGCTCATTTTCATCTGCTGATCTGCGTTGGCCAGAATTATTGCAAACTATTCTCAAACAAGAGGGGAGAGAAACTTCTACTGATGATCTAGACTGGTCAGAAAGATGTGCTCTAATAAAAACTAACCCTGTCACAGCAGCCAGGATGTTTGAACATCGATTCCACTATTTCCTTAAAGATGTGATTATGTCTGAAGCACAACCGATTGGCGAAATTGTTGATTACTTTTACAGAGTTGAATTTCAACAGCGTG